>NC_142929.1:25765356-25822856 GCF_046866305.1 Octopus bimaculoides | reverse complement strand
TTGTTGATTTGTTGATAAAATACTAATATTGTTCTATATATTACAAATGCTTAAAGGTGAGGAAAGAAAGATTAAATAATACAGAAAAATAAATTTAATGATAATTCAACCATGTGTTTTCGTCAGAACAGCCACAGCAACATATATAATTGAAAATATGTTTAAGGCCTAAAATGAATGTGCACATGGAATTGTATTTTTTTTAAATATGCAATAAACATATCCGCAATAAGACATTAAAGAGTATGGTATTATAGTGATGTTGAAGTGTTGAAGTTAGGTTGCAATATAATCGCCTCCCACTAAAATTTCGAGACTGGAATTGAAGCTAAAACCATTTTGAATGAAGTGGTTTTATACCCACACCTTGGCATTCTCAAAGCGTTAGCACTACTAAATTTTAGAGATATATTCTAACATATTTCAAGCCTTTGCTTCAGATATTGATCACGTGAACCTATCGCAAACTCTTCCATATTTGTAAAACTAAGACAATATCAAAACGAAGAATATAGACAATGTAGGACATCTAGAAATGCTTTACGAGTTAATATCTGTATAAAATGTCTTTTACTTTTTCACAATTTTCTACTTGTTATGTTGTGATGAAATTTAAGTATGCTTCAAATATTTTGTATTTTTCTTCTTGCATAAATCTGAAATATAATAAAAGTTGTTATCATTATAGTTGATCGAAAGTTTATCCAAGTGACAATTAAAAAGATTGTGTACTATTAACATAGACATAAACTACCGTCTTACCTATATATATATTTGAAAGATGATCATAAAGTATCTATACATTGCAAAAATAATAAAAAAATCTAAGTTGTTTAATGTTAAGCGGGGGCTTTATTTGTAAATGAGATAAGAATAACGTGTGTAATGACAAATAGCTGACACATTCCGCTAACCGATTCTAAAATTATATAAAATATAAGAATAAGTAAGTTACCACATACCTTTAGTAATTCACACGTAAAACTGCCATAGAATTACAACACACAACTATTTCATTAAATCGCAGTTTAGAAGAGGTTATGCTTATAATTAACTTACACTTAGCCGTTTACCAAAAATCGACAAGAGGCATTAGTAACTATGGAGCTTAAACAAAAACAAGACGGATTCAACACTGCTGTAACTATTTAGTTTTAATCACATTGAAAACTGGAGTTCTTTTCATTGATCACACGATGATAATTATCATTAATTCTAATTACTTTTGTTATTAAGGTTGTAATTTCAACTAAGTAATTTTATTACGATCACTACGTTAATTATATTAGTTGGCACTTTCATATATGAAACATTTTCTGACTTCCTCAAAGTATCTGTAAGATTTGCGTTTTTTCTGAAAGATATTTATTAAACATTACATAGCATATTTATTTTTCAGTTTCTTTCATTTCTAAACTAATTGTGAAAACCAGAGTATACACTCCCTTAGTGTTTGTAGGATGTTACTAACCTAAGAGGCATTAATAGGTGGGAAAGGAAGGCAGACGATGTCAGCAGTAGTGTTAGACTCGACCTTGAGATTGATCTGTGTATTAAATCGAGGGTGACATTTCGTAAAGTCATCATGGAGACCATCGTTACGCTAGAATCAAGGGGAGGGAAAGTGAAAGAGAGGAAAGTGGGAAAATATAGAGCTGGTGAAAAAATAACGTGTAATGAAAAGTATACAAACATGCATGTAGGACAGATTTGTGGAGTGTGAAGGTTGGGTATTAGGGCTATGCAAGTCTCATTGTAGCGATGCAGATTCGGGGTTGAAGCGTGGTTCGGTGAGAGGTGGATGGAAGTTGACTCGGATACGTTAGCAGCAGAAGTGTTTTTCATGTTGTATAGCGTACACGTCCACAAGCGGCAGGAGGTGAGTTACTAATGAACGCAGCCTATTTATACAGCATTTAAATGCTAGAAATACCTATGAATTCCGGTCTATTGAAGACAAGCCGATGATTTTAGTAAGAGACTTCGCTGCTGGTATTTTAATTAATTTTGTATATTATTAAAGAATAAGTCTACTACAGTTTATACATCCTACAACACGTCACATACAAGACGGTCTTAAACTTATTGCCTCTGATCAGGTTAAATATACAAGTAAAAATATCATTTGTGTGAGTACAGAAAATCACTAATACTTGCAGGCACCGTAAAAAATGTTTCTTAATGAAGATATGCTACGTCTCATGTTGAGCATTTGAAAATTATTGAAATGTATATTGGATAATTCAAAAAGCAGTGTATTGCTTAATCTTGAATATTCGTTTTTGTTATATATCATAACTAAATTCTTCACGCCGATTATCAATGAACTTGGGACGCACTCCAAAGAAAGTCATTGTATTTAAATAATATATAATGTAAACACGTTTAGGTATTTCAATTATTACAATGTTTGATGTTTCGGTCACTACACTGAAGCCACTTTTGTTTCGTAGCAATGGTTTATAAGAAAGCATAACAATAATTATGCATGCAATGATTTGTTTTCTGCTCCTACGGGATAGTTTGTCAATTTGAATATGAGGATGTTTCTACTCGTCGCAGTCAATGAATATTGAATTGATTAGTCGTGAAGCGATCGGGTTAATTTATGCAATTCTCTAAACATCAAAGGATATCATTAATTCTATCAGTGTAAATATGTTACCTAGGTCTCCGAAGACTATTTTAGTCTAAAATACGTAATCATCAACCTCCTATTCGGAGTTTTTACTGTCTACACTTATTTCGAACTCAATATATCGGTCAGGTGCTGTGCCATTAAAGGAATTTTCGACCACAAACACCTCTAGAAGAGGAATAATTTTCACTGTAAAATTAAGTTTGTATACAAAAGATTATATAACAAGCTGTCTAAAGATAAATATATATTTGACTAAAATTGTTATTTGCTATATATTCACTTGCTCACTTCTTTCAGATTGTTATCCTAGTGTATCTTGTCTTCTATAAATCAGAAACGCAAGGTCACAGACAAATATTAATGATTACGGCGATGGCATCGTCAATAATAGTGATAACTGTGATGAATGTCACTCTTGTCGTCATCATCCTTATCATCAATATCATTGCCGCAGTTAGAATGAAACTATTTCATGGTGATAATACGTTTTCAGCCGCAGTCATATTTCAACGAATTTTCAGAATTAAAACTAAAGTTCATCTGGTATTTAAATTTTTCTTACGAATTACAATGCCCAATTAGATTCTTCTTCAATAATCGAAGTAGAATGAGAAATTAAATGTCAAAATTGTCAAACTAAAAGCCAAGTATAGCACAATGATATTTAATCCTAGTTATATTTCTGTCGTTCTTTTTCTTTTTACTGTGTTCGTAATGAAACCTACCATTTTAAAACCAATACTTTTGACGATAAAACTGTCACAGCAAATGTGACAGTTAGTTTCTCTCTAATTTCCTGTCTAGAATTACCATGATATTTCTGAAAAAGTTTTCACGTAGGTGTTCGTTTTATGAGAGTCCAACTTAATAAGTATGCCTGTGGAAGAGAAAATATATAATAAAAAATGAATAAAACCTGTTCTGAAATGTACAACGTGTTTGCTAGCGATACATTGAGATAGAATTCTTAGCAATATTAGTAGCATATCATATGAACGTCAAAAATGTTATCATGAAGCATACAGAAATTTTAGAATTACATAATATAATTAAAATTAAAATTTTCTCTAAAAATGTAAAGTGTATAAGTAAATAGAATACGATAGCGTTAGTACAAAATATGTTAAAGCATCAGTAAATAGATGGATTCAGATTTACATGTCTTGTAGCAGCGGACACATGCTCATATGCCTGTGTGTGTATGTGTGTATGTGTGTATGTGTTTGCTGATTGGCGTCATATAGATTGCTTGATCTTATTAATATTAAAGATTCTAATTATCATATGACTAAACAAACAGACATTTTCTCTTAAGAAAATAGTTTAGCATTAGGTAAACTTTTAGCATCAGACCATTTGTATAGACGAATATCCCCCCCCCCAAAAAAAAAAGAAAAAGGAAAAAAGAAAAGAAGAAACAAATTAATGAAGAAAGAAAAATACAGAAATTAATGAAGAAAAATAATGTAAATTTCTGTCTGCATATTGACTTAATGGATAAATTATCAAAGCTCAAATGATATTCCATGACCTTTTCTTCACACTCTATTTCATCATGGTTGTCAGTATGATGTTTGATTTTATTATATTCACTAAGCGAGTAAATCTGGATTTGATTCATTCTGATGAGTTCTTTTGAGTGGTAGCGCATTCTCAGACCAATCATTTCTGAAATGTAAATATACGTTTCAATTTCAGTTTTATGCAATAGATTATTCGCATCATGTGGAAAAAATAAAAAAAGGAAAAAAAAGAAAGAGATCTTCTTGACATTTTTTCATCAGGTTCTTAAAGTAATGTGAATCAAAATAAATTTAGAAAACTTTTTTAGTTGACAAAAGTAAAAATAGTGTTAGAAATGTAGATCATTGATTAAAAGATAAATGTTATTTAGTCCCAACAACTATTCCCTGAGTTCATATCGGCAACATGTATAAATTTGATCTAACATATTTAGAAAATGATATAATACTGGGTTCAAGTTTTGGCACAAGGCCAGCAATTTCGGAGGAGGGGAAGGTCGATAAAATCCACCCTAGTGTTAACTGGTACTCATTTCATCAATGATAGACAAATTCGACCTCGACAAAATTTGAACTCCGAACTTGAGAAATGCTGCTAAGCCTTTGCATAGTGAGATAACGATTTTGCCAGTTAGCCGCCCTACAATATTGTATAATTCTAAGGTTTATAATATATTCTATAAGTACCAGAATAAATGCAACAAATTATTTAGTCATACCAGCCTTTGTGATTGTGAGAATATTAAGAGCATATTAAAAATACCCAAGACTAAACTATAAGTCATAATTTTTTCGAAGAGATAAACTGCAGATTAATTATATACAACGGTGCTCTAATAAAATTACTGGTTACTACACTACAAAATGAAATATAGCTGTTGTTTTTAGTAGCGATATTTAATGATGGTCCATTATTGTTGCAATCGTGTTTACTTTACATTTGAACTAGTCTGTGTTATAGGCCTTTCTTATGTAATCAAAGCTATTGTTAAAATAAAACGTGAGGATGACATTTATGTTATTTTTTCAGATCTGCTCAATCGAGTTTTCATGTGGCTAAACAACACCAACAACAGCGGCAGCAGCAACAGCGACAACAACAACAACAATCAAAGCTCACTTATAACGAGTTGAAGTACTATTTCGAAGATAATGTAGTTGATCACATATTCACTAGATTAGGAAATGAGATTTATTGATTTATGTTATATAACATCGGCTAGATAAATGAAAATTGATAAATGAATTTGATTGATTGATAAAGTGATTGCTATAGCATAAAATCATAACCGATAATTACTCAAGGGCAAGTACAATGGATATGCTTCTTGATTTCTTATCATGAAAAGTTTCTGAGCAATATTTGGTGTATATATAATATGCACCAAATATTGCTCATGTATTTCCCTTTGACCTCCAGGCCAAAACTATTCAAGATCTATAATACGCTGCTTCTAACAAACTATAGGTTACACATTTGAAAGACGCTACTTCAGCTATGTAAATTTTCGATCACGCCCAAGCGTTTCTTAAATGTCTGTTTGATCCGAGACAATTATCAAAAAACGTATTAGACTGCTATCTAGCACTACTTTAATGGTTCATGTATAGATCGAGAGAGTAAGTGTCTTATCCATGGGAAAGTGTAGTATTGATAATAGACTATGAAGGGTGGCGAGCTGGCAGAATCGGTAGCACGCCGGGCGAAATGCTTAGCGGTACTTCGTCTGCCGTTATGTTCTGAGTTCAAATTCCGCTGAGGTGGACTTTACCTTTCATCCTTTCGGGGTTGATTAAATAAGTACCAGTTACACACTGGGGTCGATGTAATCGACTTAATAATCCCTTTGTCTGTCCTTGTTTGTCCCCTCTAAGTTTAGCCCTCTGTAGGCAATAAAGGAATAAATAATAGACTATGATCCATGATTTCTTCAACTAAATTTAGCAAGTAAATACAAAAACGATTTAAGAGAAGTTACTGTCGTTTAGGAGTGAGATAACTGAATATTGCATTAGTCTAGGTTTCAATATTATAGCTATTAAAAGATTACCCAAAGGAATCATTAAAAATTAAAGCAATTTTGAGATGATCATAAGAGAATGCGAACTACGTATCCTCCTCTTTACAGGATAGCACTATGTCCTCTTGGCCTTTTATCCTATGGCAGTAAATTATGATTGATTACACATGTCAGTATAGGACAAATGTCTATGCGCATAATTATATGTTATTATTTTTTTCGAAATAAAAGCACGTCGTCTTAAATACAAATTAAGTAGACGTTTTTGCTCTTCATGGTGATTGATGGAAAACAAAGTTGTTTGTCATTTGTAAAACTTTCCATTAATTCAAATGTGTAAGCATTGTTTCTAATGCTAATATGAATGACGCAATCTGATCGATCAAATACATTTTATATTCTGAAGGTGATCATGAGTAAGGATTAATTACGATCTTAATTTGACAATTCCGAGAATTATATAAAACCGAGGAATGAATACATAAATACGCAATCTATTTTTCCATGAAAAATACAATACTTAAATAAGTAGGTTTGAAAACATTGTACGGTTTTTATCTGAATTTCTGTATAATAGCAGCTGGTAAAAGAATGGAGGGATGATGTTGCTCTATTACACTATCGAACAGACTATCAGATGTTCTTATTCACGATACGCCTCAAGTATTTGTTCGATTGCTCTCATCTTTTCCATTTCAGCCTGAAAAGTTTGTGTTATTTTCCCATCATCTTGGAGGCCTTCTGAGTAGTCTCTTCCTGCACGTCTTTACCTTTAGACCATATCTGATCTGGCGGAACTTATGCTTTCGGTATTACGTGGCAATAACATTCACATTAGATGACGTTATAGAATTATCTCGTTTCGAATATCGTCCCACAAACTTATTCCTAGCATGGGTCACTCCATTTTCTTTTTCAGCCATGGCCTCTCGTTGTCCTTTTTTTCTTTGCAGAAACCTATGACTTGCTTGTATTTAAGCGTGCAGACATGACGGTTATATAGAAGAGACATGCATGCAGAATGCTGTTCGTTTGTGTTTTCAGTACATTTCTGGTCAAGGCAAATGCTCTCATCACCGCTCTTAAAATGCACAAGATTTCTTTGTGCTTTTCTCAGCATTTCTTTACTGTCAGTTCCAAGTAGATGTATGCCTGATTCAGACAAACATTGACACAAATATATACACCATATATATATATATATATATATATATATATATATATATATATATATATATCTTACTACGGCATTCCGTCGGTTACGACGATAAGGGTTCCAGTTGATCCAATCAACGGAACAGCTTACTCGTGAAATTAACGTGTAAGTGGTTGAGCACTCCACAGACACGTGTACCCTTAACGTAGTTCTCGGAGAGATTCAGCGTAGGCCCCTTGAAATACAGGTACAAAAGAAACAGGAAGAAAGAGTAAAGTCGTGGTGAAAGAGTACAGGAGGGTTCGCCACCACTCTCTGCCGGAGCCCCGCGGAGCTTTAAGTGTTTTCGCTCAATAAACACTCACAACGCCCGGTCGGAAAATCGAAACCGCGATCCTACAACTGCGAGTTCGCTGCCCTAACCACTGGGCCATTGCGCCTCCACACACACACACACACACACGCACACACATGTATATATATATATATATATATATATATATATATATATATATATATATATATAGTTAAAAAAAACAATAACAAAAAAACAAAAAAACAACAAAGTGAGGACGTGATATGGATAGTATTATTGGACGCTCAGGAAAGGAAAGAGAACATACACACACAAATGTATGCATATATGTAAATACATACACATATGTGTGTGTACATATATATGTACTGGGTCATTGTGCCTCCACACGATATATATATATATATATATATATATATATATATATATATATATATATATATATATATATATGTTGTAAGGGGTCCGAAGTCGTTTAGGAAAATACAAAATAAACTAAAGATACAGTAGAATGAAATCAAAATGAAAAATAGAATTATTATTATTTCTAAGTCCTATTTTTGGGACTGCCATGTTGGCTTGGCGATAACTATTAATATCCAGTACTGTTGCCGTAGTCTCCTTTAGAGAGACTTAGAAATATTAATGTTTCTATTTTTGAAAACCAGTGGATGTATTCCACTGAATTTAGGAACATAATCCTTCGTACAGACGGTCAGTAGTGACGCCTGCTGGGTTCGGCCACTCTACATTGATAAGAGGCAATAACTCGAAACTAGTCTGTAGATGCCAGACCAGCAAGGGGAAGTGGCTGACCTCCCCTGTTCGAAGGTTATAATGGACACAGATTCGTGTGTCACATAGGTAGCTAGAGGCAATGGCCTCTTGGAGCTAATCAACAGCAGCATTCGTTCTATTTTTTGGATTACCATGTTGGCCTGGCGATAACTATTAATATCCTGTACCGCTGCCGTAGTCTCCTTTAGAGAGACTTAGAAATATTAATATTTCTATAATATCTCCATTTTCTGTTTTCTTTAAATCTTGACTCCTATTTTTTTATCTGTCCTTACCTATAATTTATGAGCATAACATGTTTGCCCATGTTTAAATATAGGTAATACACCGGTAATACAATGGAAACTTACATCCCTTAGACGGTTATTTTAACCTCTAACTCAGCTAACCTGTATATATATATATATATATATATGTGTGTGTGTGTGTGTGTGTATAAAGGCAAAATTAATAGGTCACAAGAGTGACGGAGAGTACTGTAAAATTAACTCCAAAGCCACTAAACCACTACATTTAATGACTGGCAAAGGGTGGAGGAAATCGCGATACGGCTATATACAATAAGGACTTACCTTGTATGGTGCTTCAGTGGCTTCAGTTAAATTAACTCCAAAGAGTTAATTTAACTGTTAGTTTTGCATAAGAGGTGCTAGTCAGTACCCTCCGTCACTATTAATTTTGTCTTTAGGTTCTACTTGCTAATAAGCCACTCATTTAATTTGTTTTAATTTACCGTTTTGAAAATCAGCACATGTTTTCAACGGTTTTACTTATAAGATTGACAAAGGAAGATGAGCTTAATCATAGGTGTTAAAAGCCGCTGATGAGAGTTAAGATGGTCTACACCAAAATTCGAAATCGCGATACGGCTGTATACGCCAGGGACTTACTTCACCTTGGCAATCATTAAGTAAAGTGCTTTAGTGGTTGTAAATTTAACTCTTATTTTAGCATAAGCGATGCTAGCCAACAGCCTCCGTCACTTTTGTGACCGCTATTAATATTGCCTTTAGGTTGTAATTGATAATAAATCACCATCTCATATATATATATATATATATGTGTGTGTGTGTGTGTGTGTGTGTGTGTGTGTGTGTGTGTGTGTGTGTGTGTGTGTGTATGTGTGTGTGTGTGTGTGTGTGTGTGTGTGTGTGTGCGTGGCTGGTCCTTTGAATTACAGATACAACTCATTTTTTCCTGCTGAATAGACTGTTGCAACATGATGTAGAGTGTCTTCCCCAAGGGTACAACGTGGTGCAAGTATTCGAACTCACTACCTTATTATTGTGTGTCGAATACCCGCTGACCAATATGCAACGCGCCTTCGCTCATCGATACATAGCGAAGAGATAATAAAGTAGGTGAAGCAATCGAATCCATTTATCACAGAATTGTGTTTACAACCTATAATATTTACATATAAACTTAAATATAGAGGGTCTACATATAATTCAGTCTAATGATATTATACACATCTATCTTTTCTTTGTGTTGAATTAATATAACTGTAGAAATTATTTTGGTAAAAACATTGTTACTGGAGTTTAGAGCGATGTCTTTCCAGCCGTCCACCAGACCTATATTGAAAGGTCTTACAGGAATGACTATTCTGTCATTTTTCGGGGTTACATACATAGACATACACAGGCACAAACACACGTAAACTTATTGAAAATGAATTTTTGCCTCACGAATAGAGAGTTTCACGCTGGAGGCATTTAGATGGAAACATTTATACGTATGTGTGTATTCTCGCCTGAAGATCGCAGTGGCTTGATATACACTCCCCAAACAAACACGCTTCAACACGCACACTTCAATGCACATCAATACATACACACATGTGTGCACAAAGGCACATACTGACGCGTACATCACAACTGGTCTTTGTGTCATTCACCTCGTTACTAGAGCAAGTGATAGAAATCTACTTCAATTCCATGCAGTGACTCTGTTGCTCAAATTTATTTTACATTGGTTTCTGATGTGTCTGAAAAACGAATTATTACTTTACTTACGTTTTATAATGATAGCAGAAGCGATAGTAGCAACTGGAGTGTGTTTCATGGCAAAACCAGAAAGGCATGTAGTTCTCACGGCAAAGGTTTCGTATCTTGAAGCAGTTGTTACAATTGTAATTTTGCTTGTTTTGTCGGTTGACTGGATATGGCAAATTACTGTAGCTGCTATAGTAAGCATTACAGTCTGTGATAAATAACAGACTGAGCAGTATCGGTATAATTAAAGTCTTCATCATATCTGTACTCGTGCCGTTTTCCTCCTGAAAAAAGAAAAAAATCAGCAAAACATCTAAATGAATTAAAGGTATTCATATATTACACATATATAAATTCATATTCAGACCTGATTCATGACGCAAGCATTGAGTCTGAATGCCTTTTTTTTTTAATATTTTGAGCGCAAATCCTGATCGAACGCTGACTGACTTTGTCTTTCTTTCACCTAATAGTAACGGAATATAAGCGTATAGAATTACAGTTCCTTTACAAAAGTGATATGTTGTCTTTATTAAAAATTATTATAGTTTAAATAGGTTTCATTTAAGTTTTGCAAGCACTTTTATTATTAATGTCAACACAATTTCACAAATAGTTCTTCACCAAAAGGCACAATTTGCCATTTACTTCTGATACCATAAATTCAGTTGAAATATGAATTTAAAGGTAAAGCTAGAAATTTGCCGAAACTACTATCTAGTTCAATATTCCACCGAAATCAGGATATATATTCTTACATAGTTAATCATACTGAGTTCAAATTTTGGCACAAGGCCAGCAATTTCAGAGGAAAGTCGCTAAAATCAAATCCATTGCTCAACTAGAACTTATTTTATCGACCTCCGAGACGATGAAAAGCAAAGTCGACCCATGTGGCATTTGAACCTGGAACGCAAAGATGGACGAACTGACGTTCACCAATTTGCGCAGCTCGCTAACGACTCTGCCATCTCGCTACTTTACATAGGCAGTAATATTAATAAAATTCATCTTACTTTGGGAAAGTTTGCATCTAGATTAGCCAAGTATTTGTGTTTTTTCGTTAAGTAGAATTAAAAGGTTAACCTACGTCACTTATTCCAGACGAAAAATAATGTGTTGTAAAAATTGTGGAACATTAGTAATCCTTCATCTTTAAGGCACATTAATAGTTAAACGTTATGATGTTGGGTTTAACGAAATTGGGAAGCTTTGTGCAATATATTTAGAAGTGTCTGCATAGATTTAGAGAAATTACTAGTGAAATCCATTCTGAAATATTTGGTGTTCATCCTAAGTCATACAAAACACGGCAGATAAGTGTCACTTTATTCCTGGGCTCGCAGGTGGAGTAATATCTGTAAATGCCAGTGTACTTTAAGCGAGGTACATGGAGAGCATTTATAGTAGGCTAGTTCTCTAATAGGAAAACGTTACAAAGCCAATTAAAGCCTCAACATTTGTTGAATTTTACCGAACATTTTCTACAGGCATATTTCCAGACGAAGTACTGCAGAAATTATAACATAAATACTTCTAAATTTTAATCCACGAATACATTATTTCCATCAAAAGTTAAGAAATTACATGATACTCGAAAATCGTAAAACTTAGATTCAACAAAAAACATACAGTAGATTAAGTGTTAGTATTTTGTTATTGAGATATAACTATTTTTATGATCTCCAGATAAAGTTGTCATCACTTTAATTTGAAATATATTTAAGTTATAATTTTCCTATGTAACGAAATTGCGTTTCTTCGCAATTCTTACTTTTCCATAGAGTTGATTTTTTTGTTTTTGCTGTCGGAATATGAATTACATCTACCGTAATTTGAGAATAATGTATTGATTACAAATAAACGTCGTGTTACATCAATATTCATGTTCTTCCTGGATGCTATATTAAAACAGGAAATATTTTCCCATCAGTCGTAATTATATTGTGTTTTTATTTACTTGAGTTATTGCTTTTGCGGTTATAAGGTGAGAAAAATTATATAATGAGGCACTGTAGGAAAACAAAGTTATCTCTGTTCATTGCAACACAGGGATTTCAGGTCAACAGAGCATTATAGGCCGAAACCGAATCTGTTGTGTCCATATCTACAAAAACGCTCATTAAAGGAAACACACACGCACGCACACACACACACACACACACACACACACACACACACACACACACACACACACACACACACACACACACAGAAGCATATAAATACATTGGAGCGAAATGTATTTTTTCACAGTTTGTGGTATTTAGAGAAGAAATGCAATAAAATTATGAACTGTTGCGATAAATGTGATAACACCCACTTATGTTCCTTGGGTTTCGACGAATGAGATAGATTTCATTTCACGCAGCATGACATTTAGTTGATACTTGTCCACCCCACATTTTATTGACCGATCACCTTATATGTGTGCGTGTGTTTGTGTGCTTGTTTGTGTTTGTATTTATGTGGCTGTGTGGTAAGTAGCTTGCTTACCAACCACATGGTTCCAGGTTCCGTCCCACTGTATAGCACCTTGGGCAAGTGTCTTCTCCTATAGCTTCGGGCCGACAAAAGTCGTGTGAGTGGATTTGGTAGACGGAAACTGAAAGAAACCCGTTGTATATATATATATATATATATATATATATATATATATATATATATATATATATATATATATGTGTGTGTGTGTGTGTGTGTGTGTGTGTGTATACATATATAGAGTTTAAAATTAGTTGCCACGCTCACAAAACCGTAACATCTAAGCCAGATACTGATTGGCCAAAATACTATTTGTATGATTCAGCCTGCTGGAGCCCATCGGAAGGATTTAAAGGGAAAATTTAATCACTTCCCAACAGTTTTTCATCTTGGAATACAATTATTACTACTTCTGCACAAACCTGGTGATTGCGTAACGCATGAAAATGCTAGTTTTAACACAACAGACATAATATCCTATTATTATGATTTTGTAAAATTGTTAATAATGGTTTCAAATTTTGCCACAAAGGCAGCAATTTGGGGGGAGGGGATGAGACGATTACATCGACTCCATTGTTCAACTAGTACTTATTTCATCGACCCTGAAAGGATGAAAGGTAAAGTCGACCTGGCTGGAATTTGAACTTAGGACGTAGCCACGGGCAATATATCACACCATTTTCCGTTTCCTTCATTCGTTATATACATATATACATACGTACTTACATACATACATACATGCATACATATATATATATATATATATATATATATATATATATATATATATATATATATATATATATATATATATATATATATATGCATACATACATACATACATACATACAAACATACATACGTATATCTGTATATGTTATATATAATATATGTATTTCAAAATACTTTTATGTGGTTAGGAGCTCATCCAAATAAAAAAATATAATTCAAAAATGTAAATAAAGTTGCGAAGGGCACAGGTGCATATTTTAGAGAATGGTTAATAAAATATAAAAGGTTTCAATATATACATCTTATCAAATATTAGATATATTTAGAAAGAATTTTGGTGGCTGTCAGAGGGAAAATAAAGATTCTTTGGTGCGTTTAACAATTTATACCAATATTTTAAATCTTATATATATATATCTGCTTGTTAAATTTTACTCTTCACCGAGCGAAAAATCTGATAAGTTTCGAGAATATCACGTAGTAAGACGCTTCATAAATCCCAAACCGGTGTTTCAATTTCGCATAAAGTCATAAATCTATCTATCTGTCTGTCTGTCTGTATATGCATGTTTGTATGTTGTTTTTTTTCTCATTTAGTAGTTTCATCCAAGGGTTTGGACCATGATTTGTATGTATACACACGGACACACACGATATGTATCGGTCTATTTAATGGATTTCCAATACATTATACCTTACAGCATTTCTTCTTAATGTCATAAATTTATGATCTTGCTACCTAACATGAAAAATGTACATTTATTTCTATTTCTCTTTAATTATACTTCCGTAGCCTGCCCTACATAACGTATATGGCTTTAACGTTATTTTTCTCTAACTATTACCCTTGTAACTCCCACTCAACCATTACAACTAAAACTAAATCACTTGCACATTTCCTATTATTGAGATAATTTAATAAAGGATATGATTATTAAATTAACCGATTTTTCTAGTATGACCTGATGCCATATAATCCAGCTTTATTGTTGTGAGAGAAAGCTCATTTTATATTGATGATTAGCCTGGTAGTATGTTTATTAAATAAATAAGCGCAGGATTTTCTATTTAGATATGCCATTCACCTAAATTCTCCACTTGCAAAAAATGTCGCGTAGACGCCTCATTAAAGTTAATTATTTGTTGCTTTCAATTCGATACGCTTCCCAGATGAACAATTTATAGAGTCGATCCCCCGCGTGCTATGCTTAAATTCATATTTTTACCGACCTTTTGTTTCCTCCACGCTTAAACATATTTAACAAACTAAATTCACACCTACTCACAGGCACACAAGATCACGGACATGTACCCATAGATACAGACATAAAAAGTTCCGGCAACCTACCACAACAAATCTACGGAAGCATACAATGCAAAACAAAGTCATTTTAAATTCTTTTATGTTAAACATTGACATGTACTTACATAAACACATATATGCATGCAGGGATATATGCATGAATATATAAGTTTGTCCATATGCATGTATGAACATACGTGCATACGTATTTGATTATGTGTGTATATGTGTATATACATGTATATATATGCATATATAAGTGTACATATTTAGACATATGTATATATACATACAGAAATATATATATATATATAACTTTTATAAGTAATATTCTAAAAGAATATATAACTGAACTTATATTGAGTGCTCAATTATTTTGAGCAAATAAATGTGTATATATGTGTTTTTATATTATTAATAAATTCATAAACTTATCAATAATATACTCAGGAAATCAATATTTAATATTTCGAAAGATATATATCCAATATGACATGGTAATATAATAAATTTAAAATTTTAAAATATAAATATACGAAATATAAATATAAATATGTATAAAGACATGAATGTAGATAAATATACGTGTGAATATAAATGCGTATAAAAATTCATGCGTAATTAAGCATGGATATTGTAAAGTCTAAAATATAAAATATAAAAAACCTAAAATTTTAGGTTTTTGTATTTTATATTTTAGACTTTACAATATTCATGCTTAATTACGCATAAATTTTTATACGCATTTATATTCACACGTATATTTATCTACATTCATGTTTTTATACATATTTATATTTATATTTCGTATATTTATATTTTAAATTTTAAATTTATTATATTACCATGTCATATTGGATATATATCTTTCGAAATATTAAATATTGATTTCCTGAGTATATTATTGATAAGTTTATGAATTTATTAATAATATAAACACACACACACACACACACACACACATATATATATATATATATATATATATATATATATATATATATATATATATATATATATATATATATATATATTATTTATATTAAGGGCATTACTATACATAAATGCCTCACGCTAGGAGGGACTCTTAGAGCCAAAACTACCATAAGAAACACATTGTACCGAACGCGAGAGTTGCATTCCCCCGCGTTCGGTACAATGTGTTTCTTATGGCAGTTTTGCCTTTAAGAGTCCCTCCTAGCGTGAGGCATTTATGTATAGTAATGCGCATAATATAAATAAATATATTTAAAGGGAATAATTAATAAATTTTTCCTTTTGAGGTTTTTCACGCTAACTACTTGATAAATTCTTATGAAGATTCTATTCTATTTTAAAATTGTATATACATACATACATACATACATACATACATACACACACACACACACACACACACACACACACACACACACACACACACACACACACACACACACACACACACACACACACATATATATATATATATATATAATGCACTGCTTTGTGATAGAAAAATAGAAAAATCAGCAAAAAATGCACTAAATATTCATTATTTAAACGACACGTCCTTAAGTCCTACTTATAATTTCTTATGTTCAAATCTTAAACATATTTATCAGGCACAGGAGTGTCTGTGTGATAAGTAGCTTGCTTACCAACCACATGGTTCCGGGTTCAGTCCCACTTCGTGGTACCTTGGGCAGGTGTCTTCTACTTTAGCCTCGGGCCGACCAAACCCTTGTGAGTGGATTTGGTAGACGGAAACTGAAAGAAGCCCGTCGTATATATGTATATATATATATATATATATATATATATATATATATGTGTGTGTGTGTGTGTGTGTGTATGTGTGTGTATATGTTTGTGTGTCTGTGTTTGTCCCCCCAACATCGCTTGACAACCGATGCTGGTGTGCTTATGTCCCCGTAACTTAACGGTTCGGCAAAAAGTGTCCGATAGAATAAGTACTAGGCTTACAAAGAATAAATCCTGCGGTCGATTTCTTCGACTACAGGTGGTGCTCCAGCATGGCCGCTGTCAAATGAGTAAAGGCACCGTCGAAAGTTCATATTAGCAAGAGATTGTTTCGAGAAATATATTAATGTCTAACGTATTATTGATTATCTTTCACCTGAAACTCAAGAAAGCCATCTCTTATCTGGCTCCTAATATTTGCCATTTTCTGTTATATTTGTACGCCTTACACCTTTTTGGTATATTTGGCTATGCCTTACTTCTGCTCATTCTGCTTGGTATCTATGAATCCATTACCTTAGTCCACATACTTATTCAATGAAGATTAATGAAGTGCTTAATTTATCAATCTCTTTTAACTCGGTGAACCATAATTACTATGTTCCCATTTCTCAGATTATTAATCAGCGGAAACCTTTTCTGAAATCTCTGAATGCGTACGCACATTTCTTTTGTTCATTTGTGTTCTCAGTCTTGATTCCCTTTCTATGTCCTTTATATTAATCAATCACTCTCCTCATTATTTCATTGCATTTCACTTAATCCCCTATGATTTGACTTCACTATACTGTTTATGTATTTCATCTCCATTCTTCATATGTCCTTATATATTTAAGTTCATATGTTTAATCATATTTATATATTATATCTAATAACCGATTTCACTATTTCTTTTAGTTTATTTTGTTCTCATTTCTTGTTTTCTTCAACATAAAACTGCTTTATTTCCTTTACCTAGTTCTTTTAATCCCTGATTAACTGTTTGATAATTTGATCATGACGTCTTTATTATTTTCTATGGCATAATATTATTATATTATCGTATCCCATTCAAATAGCACTAAAATTAATCATTATTAAACACTCTATGCTACCTTCATACACATAAATATACTTGTTACGATCCTAAACTGTTTACGAACTCTAAAACCTTTAGAAATTTCAGGAAGTCATTACTCCTGTAACATCTATTTATTCAAATCACATGTATTTTTCAGCACCCTGTTATACTTTAAAATTTCTATTTTACAACGACTTATTATATTTTTATAATTAAATTACAAAGCAGCTTTCCTTCAAGCAATAACGTAGTTCTTTCAATAATTCTTACTATAATTCATAAGTTTCATTTCCCCGCGACAATTTGAGAAAGCATATACGCATTTCCTGAACTCATCTTGCGATACATCCATTTCATTTTTTACTCGTATTTTATTCACCAAGTTTAGGAGGAAATCATTATTTGAATTTTTTTTCTGCTTTTATTATTCCTTTTGAATTATTAATGCTGTTTTTCACTTCTTCCATTAACTGCAACTTCGTTCCAATTTGTACATCTTAAGCGTATTTCATATTTGAAAATAATAGAGCTCTTTCGTCAATTAACATTTTAAAACCTCCGTATTCAAGAGAAAGAATTATAGTCGCACCTTGTTGACGTGACCACTTATGAAGATAGTTGTTTGTTGTGCAGATAGTGGCGTATTGAGGGAGAAGCATTTTGAAAAAGATCACTACTGCATGCTGTGTCGCAAACTATTTCATCTCGGTATTGCTGAGAAAGTTGGACTTTAGCTGACATTTGTGACAAACGTCAGATAGGCACAAGAACTATGCTCTTTCAGAGAAAATGCCGATTTTGACTGGATCTCTCAAATAACAATGTCAAGCTTGTTCTTTATAGAAGGTATGCTAGACATGATCTCAAATATACAGGCAGACTCTTGCAATCACTGCATTGGTAATAAAAAACATTTCAGTCCATAAAAAAGAAGCAATTTAATGACGGAAAATTTTAAGCACTTTGCTATCAGCCCACTGACATACCATTATCAGATACAAAGGTTCTGGATTGCTATAGCTGAAATACTGAAACTGCGTGACTTAATAGATGTGTGTGTGTGTATGTATGTGTGTGTATATTAAAACTGGTGAATAATTTTTATGTTCAAATTACTGAAATATTAATGAACAACAAAAGGCTGGGTGGATGGTGTAGTGGTTTCTGAGGGAGAGCGTGAAATCATTCTGATTCTATGGAAAACATTTGCCATCAGCCATTTTGAATATTGCACATAAAACTATGATCGCCAAACAGTATTCAATTATCAGCGGAACTAATAGTATTCCAGCGTTGCCTGACTACCCAAATAGTCTACGTAGAATAGAGTGTATAAGAAATGATTTGCGGTTGTTCCTCTTCCGGCTCATTACGTTCTGATTTCAAATCCTACCGTCATAATTTTTGCCTTTCATCCTTCTAGTGGCGATAGATTTAGGTACCAGTTAAGAACTAGTGTCAATAGTATCAGCAAATCCCATCCCCCAAAATTGTTAGCTTTATTACTGTAACAGTGGCGATTCACTCACTAGACAAATAATGTCTTATGCTATGTGTTTCGGTTCTTTACTCGAATGTGAATTTAAATCTTACAGAGTTTAACTTTGTTTTTTAATCCTCCTTAGTCAAAGAAATATATTATCAGTTCACCATTGGATTGGATGTAATTAAATAGAACTCTCCAACGAACATACTTCGTTGGAGATAATGATTCGTGGTATTTGTTGCTGTCATTATCTTTCGAGTACTAATTCTGCTGAGGCCGACTTTGCCTTTCGCTCATTGGGGTCGATAAAATAAGTATCAGTCAAGTATCAGTGTCAATATTATTGATTTTCTCGTTTCACTAAAAGTTAATGACTTTCCCCAAGTCTTGAAAGTAAGGGCTGCATGCTGGCAGAATCGTTAGAATGCCAGACAAAATTCCTAGCAACATTTCGTCCTGCTTTGCTTTCTGGGTTGGAATTTCGCCGTGATCGACTGTAAGCATCTGGAGGTGCCACATCTTTTCGATTTCATTCAGCAAATCTTTGTATTTTCTGAGCTTATCAAACTCTTTTGTCGAGATATTATTGTCACAAGGTATGCTAATATCAATCAATAAGCAGACTTTCTTGAGTTGGTCTTTCACGACAATACCTGGTTTATGAGCTTTGATGGTCCAGTCTCTATGTACTAGAAAATCTCAAAGAATTGTTACATTTTCTCCCTCAGTTACAATCACAGGGTAGTACTTCTTCCATTTGTCAGTAGTTTTGGTTTTATAATGCCGACATGTAAATATTGGCTAACTCTATCATGTCTTGATTCGTACGATTGTTCAAGGAGGTTGAACGAAACACCATGATTTCAGTGAATTATCCAAACCCCAAAGAATTCCTCTCAACACATGGCAGAGATGTACATATCGTCAGCCACTAAGGAACATGCTCAACTGGTTAAGATCAAACAGCTGACAAGCAAATCTGTGGAATTGAGCAGAATATTTGCTGTAGCCTTTCTTTTATACCAAGACAATTCATATACAAGATAACACTTGGAATCAGTTAAGATCAGAAACCATGGGATCCACTGCCTGGTATTGCATGAGGGCGTTTATTATTATCATTATCATCATCAATATTATTATTACTTTTATTATTATTATTATTATTATTATTATTATTATTATTATTATTATTATTAATATTATTATTATTATTATTATTATTGTTATTATTATTAGTAGTATTATTCTTCTTATTGTTGTTGTTGTTGATCAGTAGACTTCCTTCTATTTAGAATGAGCACTGTGCTATTTAGGTTAGTGTAATGTTCTGTTTTGATTTTGTATTTTGTTTTATATTGTGACAGCAATATACGTAAGCTGACTGCAGTACTCAATATTACTAATTCTATTTTACGCTTATTTGTGTGACTGGATGTTTGCAAAGTTTATTTTTCTGCACGTTACTTTTTTAAATCATTCGCTAAAAGCTTTTATAATAGATATTATTTCTGCTTTCATTCCTCACATTCAGGATATCTCTATCTTCAGGTATTCTGTTTAAGTTAAATTCACCCTTTCTTTCAGTGATATATTATCGTTTGTGTACACTGATGCTTAGGTTAGGAAGCTGTCATAGTCTTCCATATCACTATCTGATCACTTGCCTTGATGTCTGTGCCTATGTCGTGTAGCATATCCCAGAGTATTTTCGCTTTGTCATCAGAGGGTATCTTTGTTGTATTTATATAATGCCCTTCTCTCTTATTAGTTGATAATCCTAACACAGTCCCCAGTAAATGAACCCTCATCTCTCTTTCATGTTTGTAGATGCATTTTTTGTTGGTTGGGTGAGATTACGGTGCCAATACCAATATGGTTAATTGTTTTGCACCCGTACATTCAGCGTTTACTTGATCTAATCTACTGCTCTACGTACAGATTATAATAAATCTTTGAAGATCTACTGAAATTGAGGACACTTCTCCCTCAGGTCGGAATCTTCCTCTTAACCCCTGTCCATTATTTTATGTATTTTTCACGTGGAAATCTATCTTGTGTCTTTAATCCATAACGGTGTCATAGAGATTAACATTGTGACATCCGGTGTGTCTTGGGTAGTTTTGAACCTGATTGAGCCCATCTCACTCTAGGCTTGTCTACAGATGATTTCGGCAAAACGCTGAGAGAAAGGCAAAAATATAGAGAAAGGGAGCGATCCTAAATGAACAGAAAAATTATTGACAACAATATGATTTGCGTCATTGGTGATCTCGGTGGTATTTTGACTTTGAGAATAGAGAAAGAGAATGATTGACCGAAAGCAATGTATTCGGTGCTCTAATACTCTTTCAGCGTCTCAAGCAATTGTTTTAAGTTTGCATAATGTATCACCATTGCAAGCCTACTTTTGACATTTTTCATTAATTTCAGTTCTCTCTTTCTTATCTCAGTCAGTCATTGCTGTGCTGTTTTTGATTATCTGAATGCAGTAAACACATTTTTGTTTTGTTTTGCTCGTGTTTGATAACTAATCGTAGCAGTTTTGGCTTGATCTTCGTTACACGTAATTTGTAGTTCTAGAATTGATATTAGCTTCCTAGTTATCTTAGGCAACTATCTTCCTGAATTCGTACAAAACAATTATTTTATCTCTCGAATTCTGTATGGTATATTCTAAACATTATCATTATTTTTCTTTTTCTTCTGTCACCTCTTGTTCCTACATTATCCATCGAGTTGAGAATGTTTTGAATTTTATTTGGAGAAATAGAGAGCTCATTCCTATAACTCGATAAAAAAAAATTCTGTTTTATATTTAAGTATAATTCATATAAGACATTAGGCCCTAATGTTTAATTTTAGTTGTGATCGGTATATATTATTGATTTGTAAGAATGTGTTAGTCAGTTTTCGGTCCATTTATCAATCTATAATTAACCAACTTGACATGAATGTTCTTAATTAATTTCTTCTTTTTAAGCTTGCCTCAACTCGTTTTCTGGCACGATTTCTCATATACTTTTAGTATATACCTGTATTGCATAAAGTCAAGCTTCCAATTGTTTATCATTTACAACATGCACCTTGAATCCTTCCATTCCAAATGGTACTTTCATCTATCCGTAGCATTATTTTCTGTCTATTCTGATTTTTAATATATTGGTTATTGGTGTTTGTGTCTGTCATACAAAGTATGGTATGAAGAAAACATTGTTTTCGCTGAGTTTCTATTCTAATAGAAATAGGTGAGATCACCTATCCGTCACAAACAGCCAAGACAATACACAAAATATGGTGTGGTGTTGAATTCTGAGGTTTACGTAGCTCAGATGCTCTTAATTTTGTATAGATGGATGTAGTTCACCCCGTTTACATATAGGTATATATATTCTCAAGCACAAACAAGCACACACATATTGTTCACATTGTTACAATCGTTCATAATCAGGAGATACATCAGATCCCAATAACTATTGATACTACCCAATGCTCAGGCGAGGGCTACAGTAGAGTAATATCTGAAACCTGGACGGTACAGCTGCTACAAACCGAGATATCCTAGACCACATCCATAAAAGCGCTGACTACCTAAAGTAAATCTCAGATACGCTCCAACCTTTAGTTTACTGGTGAAACGCATCTTCTTTCTATTTTTTACCACTACTTTAATGAGCCTTTCTCTTCTGCGACGCTGTCAGATAATGCTAACCCACTTATACATTCTCATTTAACTCTTATTCTCTTATCGCTCATGATGTCTAATTCATGAATCACCACAATAGAAACTATGTCCAGTCTTTCCTTCTCATTTCTCCCGACAATTTCATCCCTGCTCATAAATGTTAAGCAAATCTTCAAAAGGAACAAGAATAACATATATCTTATATGTCACGTTTGTTCAGGAGACTCTACCACGCTATGAACGTTTTCCTTTTGTCATATTTTTTTTTTTGAAATATAAATCTATGTTTGTGATTTAAGTAACACTTACAAGAACGAAAATGAATATTACAAAAATTAAATTATGATTGAAAAACAACTCTCACACAATATTAGGATAAAAGCTTTTTGATTGGAATTATGCATTCTGGTGTATAAAAAAATATTCACGATTTAAAAAATTAGCTTCTAAGCTAATTGTCAGTTGTTATTTCACTTAAATAACTTTTCATATGTATACATACATATAAAAAGTTATATATATATATATATGTGTGTGTGTGTGTGTGTGTACGTAGAGCTGCAGATAATGTACTCACACATAATATGTGTACAAACGCACGCACAGAAGGACTCACGTATACGAAGGTAAAGCATGTCAAACATGGATATCTATCAACAGAAGTAAATAAAACACATCATAAAAAGTCGGTATTCTTACGTGTAGTGTGCCCTTGTAAGTCTGCAATGGGTAAGTTGCATGTATTTTCTGTAGCACATAATACACTTGAACATGTAAATGAGCAGCAAAATAAGAAACAACTTGATACAAAAAGAAAAAAATTATATAAACAACTTCATCAAATGTTGTAAATTACAAATAAATGAAGATGTGTATCCACTGAATATAATAATATGGCAAAGTAATTTGTGCTTTCGAGCTACACTGTCCAAAATAAGTTTAAGACCGATGATGTCAGTTCTATTCCTCCATTAATATATTTTTAACAAAACTGTAAAAATTATTTTATATTTTCCAATTTATGTAGAATTTTTTCTCTTTCGAATGATATAGGCGTTATATATCTTTCTACAATTCGAATAACTTTAATGTGAAATTAATTCAAATGATTAGAAATTGTCGGCAAAATTAGTTTAAGACCATACCAAGATTATGCAAATTGATAAGCCAAATGTGTGGTCATATGGCTTGTCGTACTGCATTGTTTTATTTAATAATCGAGCAGTTACACATTAATTCGCTATGGAAAAGCGTCTGGTATCAGCCCAGTTACTAGATTAAAGATCGCATTGCTTCAACAGCAAAATGTGTCCTTCATGAGCAAGCAATTAGGATACAGCAAGACGCCTTGGGTTCAAGTAGGGAAGCTTTATCAAGTCACTGGTCAATACAAATATCGACAAAGAACAGGCGCTCCGAGAAAAACAACAGTACAGATGGATCGGCGAATTCATAGACTCTCTGAGGGTAACCGAATGCTAACAGCAGTGGACATTTGCAAGCAATTATCTCATGAAACTGACAACAGTTTTACACCACAAACTGTCAGAAACCCCCTAAAAGAATGTGGACTGTTCAGCCGTATCGCTCGAGAGAAGCTGATAATTTCTGAGACGAACCGGTGGAAGGGGATCAAGTTAGCTAAAAGTCATACTGAATGAGCAGCTGAAAACTGGTCAAAAGTACTTTGGAGCGACGAATCCCACTTCTGCATCTTTGAATTAGACGGAAAGATTTATGTTAGGCGCCGTCCAACTTAAGAATTCCATTCTAAGTGTCAAGAAAACAGCGCAAGCGGCAGGTGAGGGGTTATGCCGTGGGCCGCGTTCAGCAGCTTAGGTACGGGTCCAGTTGTTACGGTTGATGGCAGAGTGAACAATGTAGGCTATCTGCAATTAGTATATGAAAATGTGCTGCCATATGTAAAAAATCAGATGCCATCGGGATCTATTTTCCAGCAGGACAATTGCCTTTTTCATAAGACTAGGCAAGTTTTGAAATATTTTTAGCGCAATAATTTGGTGGTTATTGAGTGGCCTCCGCAGAGCCCGGATTTGAATCCGATACAAAATTTATGGAATTATGTTTCAAAAAGAGTTCATACTAAAAAACTAACAAATTTGTCCCAGTTATATAATTTTATCGCAGAAAAATAGCAGAACATTTCAGGTGATTTCTGTGCTCATTTGTCGAACTCCATATCCTGCCGTTGTAAGGCTGTAATTGAAAATAATAGCTATGAAACTAAATACGACTAATAAATTTTTGTTCATTGATCATTTGTGCCGTGAATTCTCAATTCAAACAAAATAATGTTGGTACGGTCTTAAACTTATTTTGCCGACAAATTTTACTCATTTGAATTAATTACACATTACACGACAGACAGAGATGTTGTTGAAACCGAGGATTTTGAACTTACGGAGACAATATTTACAAATCGACTGAGGAAACAGAACTAGATCTCATAATGCAAGGAATCAGTGGTATAAACAAGTACTTGCATGCTTCGTGAACTGCGTTGCGTGGAAACAATTGCAGCGATTAAAAAATAAATGTCCAATCGTACTCCTCGTTGACTCCAATTTTTTCAATTATCTATTCCCACACAACAAATGCCCAAAGCAAACCTGGAAGTACGTATAATACTACTACTGGATAGCACAGGGTAAAACTTTATATTGTACTCTATTATGTTGTTAGCAGAATAACGATTTATACATATATATATATATATATATATATATATATATATATATATATATATATATATATATTTATACAGGGTGTCCCAGAATTAACAATGTAATTAAATGAAATCGGACAATATTTTTTAAAATTCACTTTTATTTATTTATTTATTTATCAAATTTGATATGCGTTAAAAGTGCATACGTTTTTATTTAATTTTGCTTATAATTTTATAATCTTTAGATATTTTTAATGATCTTTTTTTCATTCCTGTTGGATCTACCTTATCTGTTCACCACAGCGTTTTTTCAATGTGGATGCAATCATTTTCTCTTCTTCCATTCTCGGGATGGAGTAATAGTTAAACTGACCTTAAAACACGCATTAAGTTAGCAGTGCAGATGACAACGCCTGAAATGTGTTTCGCAACGCTAAGGATAGATTTGAAATTTGCAGGGTACAGATCGAGCACATGTTGAAAATTTACAATTAAGTTTTAACGTAAGATTTATAAATTGATTTCTTTTGATATAATTAAGTAATAAGCATAAAATTCTGTCAGTTCTTTTTTTGAAATTTTCCTGATTTCATTGAAATAGATAGTTAATTCTGGGACACACTGAAGACATACATACATACATGAATACACACACAAACATACAGACACAGACACACTCACACATACACAGATATAATTATATATATATGATATTTAATCAACGTTATTATAGAGGGATAACCAATGCAGACAAAATATTCTATAAGCTTCTGTTAGTACACTAGGCTAGCAATATTTTTTTAGATTTGTAAAGAACTCTGCATATACTTGTGGCAAGCTCCTAGATTATACTTCATCACCATTCCATATTGTAAACCTGTGCTCCAGTTATACTGGGTTTTACTCAAGGTGATATACAAGACAATGCATAAATAATGGTCATTGTATATTCTTCTTTATTGCAATAAAGTTGACTTACAACTGTTTCCAGTAGTCATTACAGGTTCGTTATTGATAGATTTACTTAAGAAAATTATGAATTGACCGTCATTTATAACTCGTCATGTATATTATTTAATAGATGATTCCTCGGCGGACAAATACTTTTTGTAAGAAATATACAGAGAATATTATATAAGAATGATATAACGTAAAACTCTATAGATTCTGTATAATTACTCTTTTCTTTAAAACTTTGTATAACTTTCTAATATCAAAAAGGTCACTTTTAGCACAACCTTGTACATTATTTAAGTGGGCTCATCAGATCACTGTATATATTTAACATATAAATGCACCATTATTGTTTTTTAATTTGTGAAATCATATTGTGTTTTACATTTAAATTTATAGAACAACAAGCAATTCAGTTGTAGAGTCAATTAGAATTCTTCAACAACTATATGCAACAGATTTTATAATAATTTTATCTACAATAGGCCTGTCTTACACTCAGTTAATAATACAACAATAAAGCAAAATGATAAATTTCTATTAGAATTTCCTCAAAATTTGAAGGTATTTGAGATTTATGACCATAAATATCAGTACATCTGATTCTCAATCTTTTTTGTGTAGACTAGATTATTTTGAGTATATTCTAAAATTACTAGTATGACTACTATCATCCAACTGGCTCTCAACCCATAGAATATAATGGATATAGCAAAAAATGAATAACAGGTCACCAACAAGTCTGTAAGAAAATTTCTTGTACACTTTTCGCTTAAATATTTGAAATAATAAAAAAAAAAAAATTTAATTCTAATTCTGTTCTACTTATTATTAATTATCTCAAAACGTCATACTTTTTAATCATCCTTCATTAAATTATTCTTGTATTTTTGACAAAGAAACACATGACATGCTGAATAGACTTCCGTAAATTTCCTCAGAACTTGTGTATACTGATATATATATACATGCACATACGCACGCGCGCACACACACACATACACACACACACACACACACACACACACATATATATATATATATATATATATATATATATATATATATATATATATATATATGAATGATCATTTATGAACTTTGTGTAAAATGTTATATTTTTGCGTAATGTCTATTTGTATTGTTTTACCTTTAAAAATATCGAGACATTGTTCCTATATTCGAAAACATTAATTATTTACTATTTGTTTTCAATTTAGATGAGCATGAAAGAATTTGGTTAAATATTCCAAGTATTTTTATTTTCTTTAGTTTATTCTGCAAATTTATATGTAGGAACTGAGTCTTGCAGTGATATAGACAGCAGAGATGTCAGTGTTAAAGGTAAGTTGGATGATGAATATTTTGTCAAGTACTATTTATACTCTTAATTGGCATTCCGATGGCACTACATTACCATTTCCTCCCTTCCTAATCACTAATCATACACACACACACACACACACACACACACACACACACACACACATGTATATATAAATATATATACATATATATATATATATATATATATATATATATATATATATATATATATATATATATATATATATATATATATATATATATATATATATATATATATATATATGTATATATATATATACATATATATATATATATATATATATATATATATATATATATATATATATATATATATATATATATATATATATATATATATGTATATATATATATACATATATATATATATATATATATATATATATATATATATATATATATATATATATATATATATATATATATGCATGCTTGTGTGTATAAGTGCGTTTATCTATTTATTTGAAAATAGTTTAGCTTATAACATTACAAAACTTAAAATATATGAATAAAATTAAATTAGTCAGTACAGTTATTTTATAATTTCAAAACTCATATTGAATTATTTATGACCTATAGAAGAACACAGAATCAGGACCAAAACGATATTTTTCAGAAAGCAAATGAACAATTTTCCTGAAATTTGGATGTTTTATTTATATTTACTCGAAAACTAAATCAATAAACAAACTAATATAGAAATTTCTAATGTAGATTTGTTTATGAAAGCTGTTTTTGTCGTAAACAAATGTATTAATTAAATAACCGTTTGTGATAATTTTAATTAAATATTATTTTCATTATTGAATAATCTGAACAATACAACTAATGAAATCATATTAAATGTACTATTGTGTAAAATAAATCAGGAAATGTAATGAAACAAGAAATAATGCAGACAACTTACTTCTAAGTCACTGGAGTAAATCCTCTCTTGGAGTCGTTTGCTAAAGCTTATATTCAATAGACAAGAACGCAGATTCATTCAATGTATTCTGTACAACAAAATATTATTTTTACTGTGATTGTGAAAATAAAGGAAATAAATCTGAGGCAGTAGAAGATTCTGTAGATATTGTTCACGTGATTATTTTTGAACCGGATTATTTGATAGTCCTATCAATGCTGTCAGTTAAAGAGGAAGAAAGCAAAAAAAGGAAACAAAAACAAAAAGCGAAAGAAAACGAAGAATAGATAAGCAGCCTATATATATATCATATCAATGAGATTCTAATTGGCTTCTCTCCGTCTCTTATTAAAGCAATAGTGTTTCTTGGCACCGATTTGTATTACTCACTTGAGATTTGGAAGTTTGTCGAACTTTCATTTTGTTGAGTTCACGTGACTTTACATTTTGAAAACTTATTCTTTTTTCTAATAACTGTAGATTTACGTTATTTTAGAAGTATGTTCAATGTTTAATAAATCAGAAATATCAAGGCATTATATTTTCTAATGTTACTTGTCTCAGCCTTAAGACTACTACTCTGCTGGTGTAGCACCTTAATATTTCTAGCCCATAAGATCGATTACAGTGATTATTTTAAAGTCTGGTAATTATTGTAACATTCTGTCTTTATTGAATCATTAATTTTCGGGGATGCAGACAAGCCAATATCGAGAGACAAAGCGCAACAAAACACACACATAGTAAACGCGAGTTTCCGTACAATTTCCGGCTATCAAACCTGTTCACAAATATTTCCTGGCCCAAGATTATTGTACAAGACATTGCACAAGATACCGAGCAATGGGACGGACATCAATACCGATCCGTTCCAAAGCGAACTTCTTAAACACACAGATACACCTGTGCTTCGTGTTTTATTATTATGAATTTAGATTAAAAAGAGGAACGCAATTTTTTTTCTGTTCATCCGAGAATGTTAGAGGGCGTGAGGAAAATCGACCGCATTTCACATACAGAAGTAATGGATAAAGATATCAAAATTATCATCAGATTCGAGACGTCTATAAAGTTTCAAAACAGTGGATTTCGCTGAAGGCATCCCAGACATGGTTGTGATCTCAAAGAGGCTGACTGAGGAAAACGTAAATATAACAGAACTATATATAGCTACTATATAGCTATACTTTCTTGGGGTTAAACCTTGGGATTCGAACTATTTTTTCTTTCATTTGTGCGGAATATATAAAAATACTACTTTTGATATTCTAGGGGTCAAATTTTACTTTCTATTTATATCTAACTTAAACTGAAACTAATTATTTATATGACTAGTCATGAACCGATAAAATTGCTGAAATAACGCAAGAAATTTACTCCTAATTTTTTAAACTTGTTTCAATCGACTGCTGCTATTTGTTTGAATAGACTGCAGCCATACTGGGGCACCACATTGAAAGGTTTTTAAGCAAATGAACCTACCCCAATACTTATAATTTTAAGCCTGGTACATAACTTATCATTTTCTTTTGTCGAAACCCTACGTTACAGGGACATAAACACACCAATACCGCTTCTGACACTGTGGCGGGGACCAAACATATACACACACATACTGGAGCCTTGGATCTATATTAGAAACTGACTCTTTCTCTATTGGCAAGAAATCTTGGAATAAAACTGAATAATGACATCCATATATATACGTGTGCGTTCATATACATATGTATATATGTACACACACACTCATGCAGATACATACACATGCACACACACGCACACATGCACACACACGCGCACACATGCACACACATGCACACACACACAACACACACATATACTCAACACACACACACACATGTGTGTGTATATGTATGAATACGTCTGCTTTTGTGTCTGTGTGTGTATGAGTGCATGCATGTTTAAAGGTATGAGATAATTTAGACAGTAGAAAAATTATTCCCATATCCAGGTTACAGATAACATTATTCACATTGCGTTTGAACGAGCAGTGCTTGTAGATGTTGAGTGAAAAGGAAAGTGCAACTGGCTTAGTTCATGAAGCCAAGATCTCGGGGCATGAAATTTTCCAATATGTTAACTAGTAAGGCAATTTCCAATTTCCAATTGGAATCAGAGTGGGTATTAAAGTAAGCATTACTCCGACTACTTCTGAATTGAGACGAGCCATGGGAGAATATGTTTCTTCAAGGGTTATCATTCCAATAATGATTTCTGTCACCTCACCGTGTTATGTTCCGTAGAAAAGTGAACGGTTTTTTTGAAAGGCTGACATCAAGTTTTCAGAATATCATTCATATGTATAGCGCAGGTAGCAGGTTTTTCTTTTCTTTTTCTTTTTTTGTTTTTAGTTTTAGAAATCGACTATATTTATTAGGTATAATTTAAAATTATAAAAAGAAACCAAGAAACATATATTTGCAGCGGACAGACTTATCTATGATTCCAGTAATATGTATTTTTCTTTCACTTATTTTTAGTCATTGAAATGCGGCCATGCTGGGGCCACGTATTGAAGGGTTTAGTTGAACAAATGGACACCAGAACTTGTCTTTAAAGTTTGGTCCTCATTCTATTGGTTTCTTTCTTCAAACTGTGAAGTTACGGTGACGTAAAGAAACGTAAAGACATACACACACATATATATATATATGTGTATATATATGATGGTCTTCATTTAATTTCTGTCTAACAAACCCACTTACAAATTGTTGGTCAGCTCAGGGCTATAGTAGATTTTATCTGCGGTATCTCACAATGGGTCTGATACCAAAAATATATTGTTGGAAAGCAAACGTCTTACCACACAGCTATTCCAGCGCCTGTTGAATATGGAAACTGCATACAACTAATTCCATGCTCAGTGATGCTTATCACTCTTCTGTTTTCGAAATGTATTACTGAATAGAAAACTGTATCCTTCTTCCTGTAACGTTTCCTTTCAACTGGGGTATCTTCTTCAATAGCTATTCAAGAAAACTAATTGACAGATGTTCGTGCTAGTCGTGTTATTATAAGATCATATTATGATCTGACATAAAAAGCAGAAATACTTCGATTCAGTCATACATGTATTTTATGACGTTGTAACGACATTCAAATTGCCTCAAAAGAATTGGATTTATCAATGAGCTTACTAAAAGCTAGAATTATATTTTTTCCCCATTTCTTTTGAGGAACAATCAATATTCAGTGGTTTGTTCATCATCCCCTAAGCTCTGAGTTTATTTCTAGAAGAATATGGTGAATCTATTATATAACACAGTGTGTTTGATGATAGATAATCTTATATTATGGACAGGGTAATTATGGGAGAGAACACCTAAGCATATAAAGGGTAATTATTTGATCAATGTCATTTGAATAACGAAAGAAAATGGTTTATGAAGCTGGAGTTACACGAAGAACTGTTAAAAAAGCTATAACGTTAACCATTTAGTCATCCATTGGAATTTTGACAACATCAATGACGTCGTCAAGTATGAATTTATGTATGCATACATACATGCATATATGTACATACCTACATATATATGTATATATACATACATACATACATACACACATACATACATACATACATACATATATATATATATATATTTGAAGATAAGCAACAAAAATTCAATAGGTTATAGCAGTACGTACGTTTCGTACAAGCTCCATTTATTCATGTCGTGAGAACACCACAGAATGTACAATGAAAATGTACTCCTCAGCTACATAATGGAATTTCATTTTAGAAAGTCATTTTGAGGATGTTTGCAAAAAACAAGAGTAAGAGAAGAAAACATATCATCTCGACTATGCTGCTGTGGAACAACAGCATAGTCGAGATGATATGTTTTCTTTTCTTACTCTTGTTTTTTGCAAACATCCTCAAAATGACTTTCTAAAATGAAATTCCATTATGTAGCTGAGGAGTACATTTTCATTGTACATTCTGTGGTGTTCTCACGACATGAATAAATGGAGCTTGTACGAAACGTACGTACTGCTATAACCTATTGAATTTTTGTTGCTTATCTTCAAATTTTTATTCACCAAATCTCTTGACCAAATTCTGTGGGTCAAACATTTTAAGTACCGCATTTAATCTTTTGATTAAATCTATATTATATATATATATATATATATATATATATATATATATATATATATATATATATATATATATATATATGTGTGTGTGTGTGTGTGTGTGTATATATATATATATATATATATATATATAGGTGAGAAAATTGGTATGTGAAAGCACGTGGTTGGATGTATAAAAGATAAACAAGAGTGAAAAAACTACAGAAGGCTTGTGTTACGTGGTTAAAGTATATATTTAAAATATGTCAGAAAAATGTTATAAAATTTTTTTAATATATAAACATTGTATTTGGAGAAATAACCGGTTTCGTGTTGTCTTTTCAAGTTTCTCTACTTCATATATATATATATTTGTGTGCGTGTGTATGTATGTACAATTATCAACAAATAGAATGGAGTGAACTATTTGTTTTATTATATAATTTTACAATTGCTTCATCGATCTTTTGTCAGAATAGCAATGCCCTATTATTGTTGTTATTATTGCATATAATGTATAACAATACATTGCTTCGGATCTTTCAATTAGTTTTTCCGTATTACATTTGTTCACATTGATTCACCCTATTTTTCACCTTCTAATTTGAGTTTGTGATTTATAATATACTTGCTTTTTATTATTTTGCTTTAATTAAGATACACAAGAGAAGTGATAAGAATATACTGGACGTAAGGTATATATATTCTTGAAAAACTTCATCCACCAAATGGATTTTATACATAAAATTGACGAGTCAATGTTCTTTGTTTCGGTAATAATTGTAAAACTATGTAATAAAGCGAATTGCTCACGCGTTCTCCTTGTTCATAACGGTATAGACACTACGATTATTTACGGATTTTCAGATATAACATCAATTTTCTACTTGCATTTTATTGCCGGTAGCCGTGGACGATCTTAAAACAAACTCCAAATGAAATGATATACTATTCTTTTATTCGTTTCAGCCATGTAGCTGCGGTCATGCTGAAGCATGTGCATACTCTATAAGTAACAAAAGCATGACTGTTCATTCATATGTGAAATTTTATGGCTTGACTTTTTAAAACTGTTTTTGTGCATAATCCTGTCCTCGTGCTCCTACATGCGTATGTATGCCGCTATTGTACGAAAATCTACTTGAATACTTTCCATATTTCCAGTCTTTGATGGCTTGTAACTGAAATCTCCTGATTAAGCGTGTCCTTCCTGGTTTTGGAAAACTCAGCATTTCAAGACTGAGGTGGTGTGCAATGTATCCAAGTAATCTGATAATTATAGGAAGGCATGTAAAGATCTAGCCCACTTTGAGTAAAAACCGATTTCTCATGATTTCGGCAGAGTTGTTTTTATTTTCACCAATATTTACCATCATGTTAAATACTTGTAGGAAACTATAATACTTAAATTACTCTCTCTCTCTCTCTCTCTCTCTCTCTCTCTCTCTCTCTCTCTCTCTCTCTCTCTCTGTCACATATCATTATCTCTAGTCATTTTGGCTTCTATTTTTCGAAATATGTTATGAATATTCCAGCAGTATTTTTACACAGTATGAATGATTTTATCCACTTCATCACTATAGCTTGTATTTGTAGCATTAACAATTTTCTTATACCCAGGATATCAGGCCATACTTATGGTATTTAATTTGTATGATGTTCAGGCAACTGCTTAATGATGTATATGAAATCTTACTTCCTTCTTCCGCAGAAAATGCACCAGTTGCTGAATTTAGGCAATTTACTTGGATCCCTATCTTTTGTCAGTGTTAGGAATTGCGTTACACCTATTTGCAGTCCATGATAGGCTAATCCGTTTATCGATGTTGCTGACATTATGAAGTTTTATGCTAATAAAGACATAGTTGACTATCTATCTAGTAGTATAGATATTTATTCATGCATGTATATATCAACTACTTATTTTTATTCAATTTACACAGTCGATGAGAAAAACGCGCTGGTTAACACGATGTAGTGTATGTCACCATTAGCATCCTTATTGCACTGTAAATTTCTCAATTACGTTTTCGCTGCCAGATAGGATTGGTTGCTTAAAATATACTTATGAAAGCTAAGTTTTGATTAAAAAATACTATATAAACATATGTCTGTCCATTTATTTCTGGTGACAGGGGTAGGTTGTACTTTTGTCCGAAACTAATTGGAGTAAGGTATCCTCAAACTGGAGACCTAACGTGAATTTTCGGAACACTATGAACTAACTCTACTAAATGCATGCGACTTGCCCGATGTTTATTTCTTTCCCAAACTTTGGTTTGAATGCTGTTCTTCAGTAGTTGATACTACTGATTATTGAAGACTTGAGGTTATATTATTTATATTCATTGAGTGTTTTTTGTCCCCGCATGACTTGAAGTTATAGTTCTTGATGTAATTAATTGAGAATTCGTGCCCATCGTGAATTTTGCGCTTCTGTAACCATGAAGACTTTATTCAAATATCATCGATGGTATAATCGTTTGCAGAATACAGTTATAACCTGGTTTGTGAAGGTAACACTAGGTGATGAGAAAATACACCTTGTTTTCTCGTCATCATTGATAAAACGGTGAGCACCTGAATGAGCGTGTGCATTGATCTTAATCAAGAGTGTCTTCATCTCATCTGCAGAAGGTTTTCATTCAGTGAAACAACACCTACAAATATTATTTACCTAATTTCAGACACGATACGGAGATTTTATTTTTCAAACTTTAAGTATTCCGCTGTAATAATTTTCAGTACAATCCAGTTTCATCTTCACTAGATAGTTGTGATAATCGGAGCCCTTTACTTTTTTAGTTAGATCATCTAAACTCCTCCCGAATGGAACGATTCTCGGTTGGAACGCTGGCTATTTCACTATAGCAAACAGTCTTACCCACTCAAAGTCGATTTTTAAACTAGCTTCAAATTCCTACGGCCCATGTGCCTCCCTCGGCAGTAGAAGTTTTGGTTTCTACACCACTGACGTTGTTACTACATGATCGCAGTTGGATAAAATGTTTCATCATAACCACATCAGGATACATACCTTTTGCTACGAAATTTCTTGCACCAGCAGATGATTTAGTATTTGCTCAACAATATAATTCAATAAAAATGAAGTCCGTTAGCCCTTAAATTTGCGTGGCTCCTTTTTAGCACTATGATCTTTCACCATCGAAGCATCTAAGTTCCTTCTAAATTCCAATTATGATTTACTAATGGAGATAATACGCTATGCGTTAGAGTATCATTCTCCACTGAAGTCAAGATATACCTTACGAGCCTGAAATGAGGAAAATCGAAAAAATAACAGTGGAGATTGCTGGGTAACAGCTGCTTTGCGTCAAGTGGTTATTTTCTTAGTGTGCACTGTCCTCTATAACTGAAACTTTCTGCATAGTTTAGCTAACAATGAAACACAAAGCTTTTTAGCTAGTTATCCCATCTTCTGAATGTGTAGTATTACGTTTGAAACTAAATTAGGAAAATTACATTGTAAAACAGCTGTAAGAAAATTATTATGAAGAAAACTTCAAAGAATTTCTCCATACAAATTCCCCTCATGTAAACGTATTGTTTATTAGAATAGTGAAACACATCGAAAAGCAAGTCGTATATATTCAAAAAATCAGATTATAGACAGAGATGAATTAGGAGAGGAAGGGTGAATGAATTCACATATTAGGGAGTTGAAAGGCTAAAGTGCTGGAAAGAAAAGGGGTATATTTCTGTGAGGTGTGTAAAAGCGAATATAAATACTATGTGTATTTATACGTAAAAATCGCAAAAACATACACATATATATATATATGTACACGTATATGATGGGCTTCTTTTACTTTCTGTCTACCAAACCCATTTACAAGTCTTTGGTCAGCTCGGAGCTATAGGAGAAGACTCTATCTACAGTATCTCGCAATGGATTTGAAAATGAAAAAATGTTGGAAAGCAAACTTCTTACCACACAACTATGCCATCTGTGGAAGTGAAAAATATCTCTTTCTCTCTCTTCCTCTCTCTATCTCTTTCTCTCTCTTCCTCTCTCTATCTCTATCTCTCTCTTCCTCTCTCTATCTCTTTCTCTCTCTTCCTCTCTCTATCTCTTTCTCTCTCTTTCAGCTTTATGTAGTGCGACTATAAAGACCTAGGTTCCTCTCAGTCATACTATATCAGTCTCCCATTCTTTTAACAGTCTTGTGGCCCTTTTCATGATCTGCACTAATCACAACACCAAAATATTCCATCCCAGAACATTGACATTCTGAGATTTCCTACCCGCTAACATCTTTTCCACAGATTTTGACTTATACTGTTTCAAATCCAAACTTCATTGCATGAAAGTCACTGTTCTATACAACGCTGTAAAAGATATGGGCACTGTCCCTTCCTCCTAGTAATACGCAGACATACACACGCAGAAACACACGCATGTACATAAAAATACACTTATGCGTGTGTATATGTGTATATTAGTCTGCTTATATATATCAGTGTGTGTCTGCACGTGTATGTCAAGGAAGTTACCGAGGGGAATTGTAAGAATTTTACGTTAATTTATATCATTCTAACAAAGCCCTTCAGACTTTCTCTCTGTTTCACCAGTAAAACAAATTACAAAAAGTATTGAGTTTAGTTGTACGTTACAAATTTAAATATTTTATGGCCTCTAGAAATAATATCTATACATTCAACCTCGTATATTTCTAAAGACGTGGTCTGCATATTTATAAAAGAGTAGGAAATAATCCATAGAATATATTTAACCAGCAAACAATTGAATAACTTGTTTAAAAAGATAGTATATAAACAAAACTTCATATAATCTATAATTGCTTCTTTCTGGGGACTATTAGACGTGCTTTCCATGGAATATTATTTTGTAGGTCACTGTTTAAATTCCGTACGGTTGGCTTTAGACCAAATTCCTACTTGTTTTGGCTTATATACTCATATTATCATTGTATTTATTTTCGTTTTGTTTCTATTGCATCTTATTTTACCATTGGGTTAATAATGGCTGCCAACTCTATTTGACAGGACGGTTTTCAGGAAGTAAGCCTTGTAGGTAACTGAGCCAAATTTCATTTAATCGGCTCTCCACCTTTGGAAGTTATTTTTAAACTTCCTTTTAAAACTTGTCAGACAACTTAATTCTGTACCAACATAAATAACCGGCCCAAAACGTATAGAATATACTCGATTCATGTAAAGCAAAAGCAAATATTTCCGAAGACTATAATTGACCACTAATTTGCATTGACAAACCGACAGACAGTTTCAATTAAATCTAAATGTTATTTGCTATTTCAGAGGATGAAACTAATCAGATTTCTAAAAAAAGTCGATACACTGAATTAGGCGTAGCTTACATCAAAACAAAGGGGGGGGGGGGGGCTTTCATATTCGTAATATTATACTTAAAGTAAATTAAACGGTTAGTTATTGAGGAATTTATTTGATTTTTATACTTATTCGCACGAGTTTATTTTTGATTAACTTGAGAAGATCGTATATAAAGTTTCCTACTTTGCTTTGAAAGTTGCCTTCTACTTCTAAATAGCAGAGCGAGGAGAATTATTTCAGAATATCTATTGCTTTTTCTACTTAGAACAACCATATAGACAATAAGACTCACTAATATTGTTGTTTCTAGCACTGGAAATGCGTAAGCATTGGGGATATACTCATATTGAATGCTAACAGATCTGAATTCTATATCTTTCGAAATCTGCTGAAGTATTCTGTTGTCACTCTGGCTGTGCTCACAGCTTCAACATATAATATTCTCGTCAATTCTAAATTATTTACAACATTCAGCACTGGTGACGCTGGAGATAGACAGGTCATTGATCCCTTGCCTAGTCAACGTTTTTCCTTTCTTCGCAACCAAATATGAACATTTGTTCCGATTAAACTCCAGTCTTATTTTCAGTGAAAATTTGGAGACAAGATCTGTCTTTTGGTGCCATAAATATTAGCCGAATACAAAGTAAGGGCATCAACGAAATGATTGTGGTAAGCTTGACCTTTCTCTCACTTTCAGAGTCAATAATTTAACCTTTGTATTTCCTTGAGGGATGGCCTGGAGTTTATTATTTGAAGGAAAATCCACGCTGAAATATTCCTGCTGATAGCCTGTAGTGGCAGCCTCAGTTCTTGACGGTAGCTCTGCAAACCAGTTTGTTTTCGAGCTCTTAATAGTATCAACTGTAGCAGTTGGACACTTAGCAAGGCATAGTTACTCTATTATCCATGACTGAGTATAACCGTAACTTCTAACTTTCTTTTCACCTGCCTGCTTAATGAATCGAGTATTGATCCTAGAGGAATGCATTTAAGCAGGCTGTGCATGGTTTATATATTGCATTCAGGCGTGTAATGTTTGGTCACCGGCATCTCTTGACATTTGGCTCCCCGTTTTGGTTCGTGCGACTGCAGCTAGTCTAGCATATTAATCTCAGTATTCATTATTTTTGAACAGTAACTAAGGCTGGCCTGTAGAATGTATACCTACAATCCTACAATCAGCACCCCCAAATTATCCCGTTTGGCAGTTTTGTAACAATTGTTAAGAGAGCTTCACTGTTGGTATAAGTTCTGGGAGAGGCGTATGTACAGGACGCATTCAGTTGCTCATTTAACCAATGTGTGTCACGGTTGTGTTGACTATTTTTATTGGAAATTTACTTTGTGTCATTTCGGACTGAGGTTTTCGCATATTTGATGGTATGACCATTCAAATTGGGATACATTACTTGTGAGCTTCTAGCAAAATTGCGATTGGCGGATTTTCGTTCTAGTAATTGATTTTCATGACAAAATAGTTCAGTTACCACTCGAACTTCTTACTTACGGGCGATTAGCTTGGCCTTAAGTTTATTTTACCTTAAATAATCTATAATAAAATTGAAGCTGATTTATAAATATATTCACTTTGCATTTACTGGTATTATCTAACTGTCCCATATTTTTCCTGAGTCTACGTAAATGTGCCTGTAGAGAGGTAATCCACGTTAGGTTCTTCTTCTCACCAATATCTTTCTTCACAATTCCTTGTTTAAGGCGAATCGTAATCGTAGCAAAATTTAGCAAAACATTCAATGTTCTAAAGTTATGATTCCATAAAATGTTAAATCATTGAAATTTCCTGTATGTCGATCTTTATTTGCTGTTTTATTTTTCTGATTGAAAAACATTTCCTAATCGCTTATGGTTTTCGGTCAAGGACGTGTATCTTCCTCTTCCATAAAGCTAATGCAAACTGCATAACAGGATCTTATATGTTCTTTTCCCTAAGGAGGCGAACATAATCGTAATATTCAATGACAAAATAGAAGCTTTTAGCTTCCGTGTCAGCTATATCTAATATTTGCCTACAGTAAATGTGATCTAACACTATAGAAATAATATCCTATCAGAAATATTTGCATTCTAAATAGATAAATAAACTAATAACTACTTCATTGAATATGCTAACAAAATTATATTTATATTACTGAAAAAGAGATGGTGGTATATATATATATATATATATATATATATATATATATATATATATATAAATCGTTTAACATGTAAAAAAGAAAAAAAAAACATCTATAATCTATATACCTGACTAAATAATTTAATTTATTGATTTAATATTTTGGTGAATCCCAACGAGCAAATGAACATTAGATGTAATGCTTTCATACAAGAGCTGAAGACTTGCAGACTTGCAAGAAAGTGCCTTTGTTTAAGATCCAAGCTGTTTTAAGTAACAGCTGATGTAAGTACGATGTGTGTATATTTGTCATTTGAACTGACTGTAATGGTTTAAAAGAAGTTTCAGCTTAACGAATCAACTTGCACAAACAAATTACAACCAGCGTGAACTGTGCTCCATATATGGTCGAATAATTAACACAGGCTCAAGACATTTCTTTGTTAAAGAAAGTATATTGGTTAAAATAAACAGACAACATCGTCAAAACTATAAAATGTTTGAGCATATTTCTGCTTGTTCAGTGTCAAACTATGTCAATAGAACAATAATTTGTGTCCTTGTGATAAGGAGAGTAAATATGCCATTAATATCTAAATAAAGACAAAAGCAACCAAATACAGTTACAGATCTGCTGCCCAACAAGCTAACTACAATGTGAAATTTATCGATTTGATAAAATACTTTCAAGAATGAAATATTAAATGTCGTGACTGACAAAACTTGTCGAAGGCTGTGGCCCAGCATCGTTTCAGTCCAATGAGTAAAACTAGTAGAAGAGTAGAATTGGATTTAAATCTATACCAACTTATCAATCGTTTAACAAATCAAGGTGAATAAAATAAAATTTCAAATTGAAACATTTTCTAAATTAGTCGTTTTCCATATACTTAAATGAATTTGATGGCTTATTGAAATAATTGCTTGGATAATCAGTGTAGCTTGAAGTCCACAATTGGCACAGATATAAATATATATTACGAACAGAGAGAACTTAATTAAATTTTATTAAGAAATGCCAAGTCTTTCAGAAAAAAAAAAAATTCAATTACACCATGTCGATATTTATGACTATCTTGCAGACAATGCAAGAAACTGTGAAATCAGCGACTAGTTTTAAATAGAGTGCATTTTAAACTCATTGTTTTCAATTGAACATAGCTATTAGTATTGCCCATTTCTCCGTTTGTTCATCTTTTTCTCTAATACACACACACAAATGCACACACATATACACACATACACACACACAAACAGAAACATACACACTCACACACGCACAAATGTATATATTGATATACGTATATATATAATATATATATATAATATATATATATAATATATATATATATGTGTGTACGTATGTATATATATATATACATATGGGTGTATTTGTCTTTGAGTGTAGGTATGTATAATATTTGTGTGACTTTGTGTGTGGGGGAGGAGGAGCGTATCGATACAGAGGAAATTTTCATAATTTTTCCGAATCAGTAGAGCCCCGAATAATAATGCATGGCTGTTTCTAGTTATATTCTACGTCCTATCTCACCAGAATTGATTCTATTTTATGAAGCACTTTTTTTGTCTCGTTTCCTTTTTTTCATATACTTACACAGACTCACGTAAATGGCCATCCATTTTTTTCTATGATGAAGTGAGTGGGTCGATTTTAGAAATATGTGATAATGCGCCTATGTTGGAAATAACGGTTATATCCGTTGCTTGCTTATATTGGAGATTTTCGCTTTCCTTTCCTTCTTTTTCAAAAGCAATATACCAACCCTACCGCCCTTCCTACTTTTTACACCATCTCCTCCACCTCCACCGCCACTTTTCATGAAGCCGTCTCATCACAATCCACCTCCATAAAAAAAACATTATCATCTACATCACAATCTTCATCACCGTTGTCACCTTCATTGTGTATATCCGCATCATGATTGATAATTTCATAAACCAGAACGTTAATGATTGAGTCACTGCATACACCATACCTTCTCTCCAATTGTAGGTGTCAAGGTGATGTTGAGCACATTATCACATGCATGACTCATAAGAATATAAACTGTGGCTCCGGATATTACATCAACTGTTTTTTCCCCATGGGAAGACGAAAGACAAAGCTGACATTAGCGGAATCCAAATCGAATCTAGAACATAAAGAAACTGGATCAGGTACTGTAAAGTATTTTCTGCGACTCCCTAACAGCTACGTTATCAATCGCACATTACTTTATCGTCCCTGAATGGATGAAAGGCAAATATGACGTCTGCGCGGAGATTTGGACTCAGAATTTAAAGAACTCGAAGCTACAACGCAAAGTATTTCTTCTGACGCTCTAAGAACTCTGAGAACTCGCTGTCTATATGATATTAATATTAATAACAATAATAATAATAATAATAATAATAATAATTATAATAATAATAATAATAATAAAAACAGAGCTCAATGCTAAAAACAAGATAATGGGTATCAACACTTTAGCTGTCCCAGTTATAAGCTACAGCTACAACATCCTTAACTGGACACTAAACGAACTATCTAAAATAGAAATATATATAACATACAGAAAATTGCACTACTGGGCACTGCACACATCCTACGCAAAACACTTTCAATACAGTAACCATAAGAACACCACAGCAAACCACAGCACATACCCAAGGCGCACAGAGCTGCGCTCGGTAGTGAAGTGAAAGCACGTTATAAAAACAAAACTACTGATCAATAATAATAATAAGACGAAGAAGAAGAAGAAGAAGAAGAAGAAGAAGAAGAAGAAGAAGAAGAAGAAGAAGAAGAAGAAGAAGAAGAAGAAGAAGAAGAAGAAGAAGAAGAAGAAGAAGAAGAAGAAGAAGAAGAAGAAGGTAACGATTATGAATACTTTATAAATTACTCATAGTTCCCTCAGTCACAATTCCAAAATATTTTATAGAAAATGATTAGAGTGTCGCATATTGAGATACACATATAGTTAAGACGGTGAGGGTACGAAATTTGAACAAAATTTAAAAGAGACATGTGATAAATGTAGACGCAAAATAGATAGAAATACTCGCTACACGTTAGGTAGTAACATCTTGAAAGCAACACTAGAAACCTAAACACCAGTTACTCTTGAAATTTTCAGTTGTCCGACCGCAGTCTTTGAGTAGATTTTAACTACTTGTCGTCTCTTTTGTCACTTTCACTTATGTCATACCAAATTTACATGACGCTAGCACGTGCAAAAATGAAAGCCATTCACATAGAGCAAATTGTGGCATTCTTTACATAACCCCGTTTTACATTGACACAGAGGTAAGTTTCTCTTCATACTCCTTTCGAACAGCCTACAGAAATATACTGTATTTACTGTGAATCTATGTAGTGTGCATCGATGTGGCCTCTCTTCATGACAGTGAACAGATGGCAGCAACCATACTCCTATACTCCTAGCCACTGAATATTTTAAAGAGGCATTAAAACAAATTGATGAGGGTTTATTCAGAGGTATTAAAACAAATTGATGATGGATTATTCAGGGAGCGCACTCTATATTCTCAACCTCTCAACAGTTTCCAACATGCATATTCCTTCACCATAGCATTTATGCAATAGAAAACTACGCGTCCATCCTTGCAAAACATGGCGGGGTTCATCTTCCCGATAACTTCGTGTGATAGTTGGATTTATTACGAACACGGTAGTCACCATTCCATGGAGACACACGAATCAAAGACACACAGATATTAGGAGAATGAATAAATGCTTGTTGGAAGGTTTTATAAAACATTGCGGGCGTCTCTGCTAGAAAGAGACGGTGAAAAATTACACTAGAAACCAGCACGTCAACTCGACTGGATATTGTTATAGAAGTTAACCAGGTAATGAAGTACTTATTTGTTGAAAAATCAAAGATTATCCAAATATAAACATTCGGAGATAGAGATGACGAAATCACAAGTGGTTATTGAGGTCAATAAACCTCCCTCTAAAAATGAATTGTTCGGGAATGATTTAAAAGGAGGCAGGCACATTTTGTATACTCAAATTCGTACAGCTTGTATATATTGCATAGAAAGACTAGTAGAACTAAGCACTACACATATATTCTCTTTACAAAAGAAAATATTTATTGAGTTGTGTATCTCAAGAATGCAATTAAAAGACACCTTCAGAAATACCTTCAGGAACAAGATCTCTCCATTTCAAGTGATAAAAATTTGCCATTTTATCATCATAGTACATCTAAACACTAAGCGTTTGAGATTTAAATGTTACTATAGTCTTAAATGTCATCGAAATAGCTGATATAACTTACCTGCTGACTATATTTAATTAACACAACCGTCAGACGCTCATTTTTGCTTCAAAGACTGACAATGAAAATATATTCCTTCTTAATACGAGCACTCTTTTAAGACATATACAATAAAGAATCTAAGATGTACTAAATCATGAAATTTAGCAGAGCTGTGGAAGTAATCCTTAATAAGATGTCACACACTGATCAAGTATTCATCAAAAAACCAAATAGGAGATTCTCTATATGATAGTTTGTCATGATAGAAACTGTAGTCAAATTGCATTCAAATCTCACCTTTCTTAACATACACTATAGATAATGTGGTACTAAATATTTTGTCAGAATAAACGTCTGGATGGTTACGGCTGGAATGTCAGTCACATATTTTATTGATTTTGAGCTAAAGAACCACAGAAAAAAAAATCACTGAATCTCCCAGCTAGGAACGGACTCGACAACAAAGGGGATACTTTGTGGTCACTAAATCTTATAGAAGAAGTTCCTCATTTTTCCTAGAATGGGATACATCAGAAAATCCTATATCCAATCCACTACATCTAATATAAGATAAGGATCGTTATCTCTCAAATACTTGAGATCACAAATGTGTTTCATTAGAGTTGAGCTGTGTCTAAACCATAACTACAACTGAGATAGAATCTTGGGTGGTTCTGCTAAAAACCTGTTTACCATTACATTCGAAAAACAGTAGAAATCTTAAATGGCCTGCGACCAGTGACGACTATCTCATTGAGGCAATTGGAAAACGAAGGAACAAAACTGTGTCGTTGGTTGTTAAGTACTCTATATCTGTTAAAATCACCTTCAACGAAGCAACACATTCACATGCACGCACACTCACACGTACACATATCAATTGAGACGAATAGTTAACAACCTGTTGAGCACATTTTTTCCGCATGTACGCGCACACACAAATATATAGGTACAGTTTTGGATGTGTATTTATGAATTTCTTTCCGTGGTCACGAAATTTTCTTTTCTCTCTCACTATGTTGGTGTTTGTTTATGTCTAATAAACCGTTAGTTCGACAAATAGTTAGTGTAGTGTTAAAATATATAACAGAACAATATCAAGTTCTGGGGGTTCGTCTGCTTGTGTACACTCTTGAAAGAATCAACAAAGAACTACTCCAGCCACTCATATTTAATTGCTGCAATACATACATACATACATACATACATACATATATGCACATATGTATCTATATATATGAATTTGTCATATAGTCAAATTTACAAAGATTCTAAAGAGAATAGACAATTCTATCTACGTAATGATATATAATCTGTCTGTATATTTTATCAGCTTTCAAGGATTCTCAAAATGCAACCTCTAAGTCTCTAAGCAACCAAATTCATCATTAAGCCATTTGTACAATCATACTCTTTTTCAAGAAGGATGCTGTCTGCTTTTTTCTATGATGAGTAAACACTAACTTAATGTTGCTATTGATCGGTTTATTTTTAAGTTGTTCTGAACTACAACAACCACAGAGCAATTGTTATGTAAACATTACATTCTTATCTAAAAGGGACATAGTCTGTCATCATGAAAACAATACATACACACATACATACATGATTATATATAGATATGTATGTATGTATGTATATATATATATATATATATATATATATATATATATATATATATATATATATATATATATATATATATATATATATATATATATATATATATATATATATATATATATATAATGCCAATCGGATAGAATCGGTTTACTTTACACAGGTTTCGTACATAAGTGAATTAGGATCTCACAGAATCGAACGACAGGCTGGTGCTTTTGGAAATGGGTGCCCGTTAAAACCGCAACTTTAAACTGTTGTTGGTTTATGGACCGTAAACATCGACCAGACGTCTTCATGCATAATAATTCTGCATATATTCTATTCAAGTTTCTAACAGGAAGCGGAATAGCATCTTATTTATATGACGGCATTCTGTACAAGGATATGTAAATCCCTTTTAAGATTACCTAGATATTTTCATTTGCAAAACATAGCAGAATCTATGACTGGAACAATTTAGGACAGACCCGACTATATTGCATTTAAATTGATTAATTATTACTCTGACAGATGTTCAGTAGGACATATTATTAGATTCTACTAAGTGCAGTTAACTTAGACAACATTTGTAGATATAAAACACGATCATTAATAGCTAAATGCTGTTTATCTGAAACAGAAAACCTTCCATTCATACACATATAAAAATAAAGTGTCATTTTATACGCATATATTTCGTATTTTATTACCAAAATGGTTAGGACGCCGAATTAATTGACATGTAGCATTTACATCACCACACACGTGTTTCAATTTAAAAGTCTACCGAGAGTAATTTTCGCATTATTCTTCATAGAATTATAAAGTGCTGGGATTGATATAATCGTCTACATACTCCGCCAAATTGTGAGGCGTTCGTTCCTTCTATTTTATAAATCATTATCACCATTGTCACAGTCGTCACTAGTTTGACTGTTAGTCCGACAAAACGCTGAAATAGATGCTAGCCAAGCAAAACGAGGAAAGTCATTAACCTTTAAATCAGTCTTTACATGAATATTTATTAAAGTAATAATATCACAGCTAAACACAACTAGTACGAACTCTAATTTTACCGCACACTTCTTATCAATCATTGACTAAAGCGAGTAGTTTGCTCTCCCAAATTCAGATAGATGCTGTAATAGTGGGATCAACTGAAATAGCAAGAAGTTCTATATTTGTTTATATGTGTGTGTGTGTGTGTGCACATATATATGCATATGTGTGTGTGCGTAAGGATGTATATAAGCGGGTGTACACAAAGATTGTAGGAGAGAGAAAGTGGTACAGAAAGAGGGAGAGATGGAGAGAGTTACAGCACCTCTCAATGTTCCTGTTATAATTTTGTTACTCGCTTTGCATGAGTGTATCTGACTTCTAATGTTCTCATCATCACCAGTCTTCATGAATAAATAAACCTCAGTCAGATGTGAATACATCCGCGATGGTGAGTATTCCAGTAGTTCGTTTTGAGATTTCCATATACATTTGTACCCTAGCTTAATCTACACATAGAGACAGCGTTGCGCATTATGTGGCAAGGCAAGCTCTCTAAAATACATGTGCAGTACATATTGGACTCACATTATTTCTCTTTACCCAGTTTCAGACTTAATTCTACCAGATGTTATAGTGACAAATGAGATATACTGATATCGATGCGAATTTCTTAACGAGATGACCTCACCAGTATTCTCTGTATGAACAAACTATTCCAAAAATATAGTCGCAATCAAATATAAATTTTGTGTCTTAATAATTAGAAAAGAATGTGAGGGTGTGGGGCCTACGGGTTAAGGGAATTGCCTTCATCATCATGAGTTCGAATTCCAAACCTGGTGGTGCAATGTGTTTTTGAGCAAGCCACTTCATCTCGCGTTGCTCTGCGATCACTTCGACACCTGATATGTGGCACACCGTACACCTGTACAAATAATGTCTATTTGATAGAAAAAGCGAGCTAATGTGGAGCACGAATATTTGATCACTACAAACAAATCATTAGTTCAGCTTGTTTAGCAAGAAATTGCAGAACTGTCATTCTCAGACTCGAGAAGCTACCATTTTACTGGCCTCGTGGCAAAGTTTAAAGCCAATAATTAAAAAAGAATTATAATGAATCAGAAAACACAAAACTACATTTCTTTAGAAAACATATCAACATATCTTAGCCTGATAAATGATGATTGTTGGCGACCTTTTTCTCTCAAACATTTGTTAAATACCATATCTTAATCACTGCATTGAATAAATCAGATTTTCAGTTTGTTTTTTTTTTTTGCGTATAAAATATGCTATTATTTATCTAAACAAAAATGTTGCCGTGGAGTGGGTTTAATCTTATTTTTCAACCAAAATGTATTTTAATTTGCAAGTGGATTTATCAGAAATAGTGCCAAATGTCACATTGAATAGTATTAATTTTAGGATTTAAAAAACATCTTAAGGCATGAAATAAAAAGAGAACTTCAACTTAATAAGTTCATTTAAGAAGTATTATTTTAGATAAAACTTAAGTATGTTTTCTTTTTATATTAGGAAAAAATGTTAAAAAAAACAACAACAAAAAATCTAACAGAATAGAAAAATCCCCAATCATTTTGTCAGATTTAAGTAGCCTGGCTGTCAAGAAATATCTTTACTTAAATGTAATATGTTCTTTATTCGACTTTTCAAGCCATTACAGCCAAATAATTGGCAAAACGTGACGTGCTTATTTTTGGCAAAATGTTTTATCAGACTTTCATAAAGCTATCACTGTAGATTAAATTAAAACTCACATTTTTGCAGACAATAAAAAAGGTTATTTCAAATTTGTTCAATGAATTTTCATTTCTATTATTCTGAAATACGGTGTTTATAACTTGCTTGCGCACGCGCGCACATATGCAAACACACAGACAGACAGACACGCAATTATATCGTTATTCTCGTTTGGAGCTTATTACTCATTCTATTACTTTTCAGAGTCTCCCATGTTCTACGGTTACTGACTACATATATTGAATACCTTAAACACAAGTCAATCTAGCTATCTAGATATTTTTATGCCTATGTATTTTTGTTTGCATGTATGTATGTATATATATATATATATATATCACCAAATTGTGATTGTATTAGCGTATTATTGTGCAACCTCAAATCAAACCCTAGACCTATGATCAAACTTGACACCTTTATAAAAGAATTTGTCTTGTATTGTTTTCAATATACCCATTCCCCTAAGTACGTTATCCAATGTATTCTTTTTATTATTTTCTATAAGACAGTTTAATGCAACTTTAAGGAAATTCGGCTGCTGTTTCTTGCAGATCAAGACATTTTATGTTGGTTCAGTATTTGTTTTGAATTTGTTCTTGCGCAGCTGCAGCAGAGCATGTAATGTATTGTAAACGTAATCATCCAGTGCTATCATGTTCTCTTTATATTACATAAATAAGCAATAGTTTAAAAGACATTGCCTAAGAATAAAAAGTGCATTTCTTTGTTAATCTAAACACTATTCACGTCGTTCTGTTAGTTTTATTCTTTATTTTTGGCAGCACTATATTTAGCAAAACTTCATTTATTTGCCTGAACTTCATTGTATTCCTAATTTCTGTTGCTGCATCCTCTACTTACAACTGTTTATAATTCACATCGCATTTATTCCCAAACGAATATATTGAAATATTAACTCGTTGAAGCAATTTGACGTTTGAATATAGAAATAATTCGTTTGTTTCTTGCATATCTCACGTTTTTTTGTTTTGTTTTGTTGTTGTTGTTTAGCAAGATGATTGCCTTGATTCAGAATACTAATGATCAAAACCAAATATATACTGCACTCATTTAATGGTAGCGGTGTGTGATTTCGAAGAATTTGCTGCTATTGTCTAAACATACAAACGCCAAAATAATTGTGTCTCTTCGTTGCTGTGCCACTGCGTGAAGATCAAATTTAACTCTCTTCTTCATCTAGCTACATCTATAAAATTATATCAATATTTCAGCATTTTAACCATTATATATAAGCATATATCCATCTCTGAAAGCAATTCCTTGATATGTATATTATATATGCACTCATCGTCAATTTTATGGTCATGTCTATGTGACACTGTTATTGAATATGAAGTGACAATTCTTTGACACTGTAATTATTCCTCGTAATTTTAAAGTAATCTTACACAAAATCTGCGACTTCTTCATGAGTGATTCACACTTTCTGCCATATCTTCTACTTTTTTTGCACTCAATCATCTTCCTGCAACGAATAGATCCAGGATGGAAGTTATTCTAAAATGTGAAACATGAATGATTGTCGTTGCATTGCCGAGAGCAATTTTTCAGAAAAGTTTCACGTTATTACCTAGAATTGATAAGTTATATATACCTTGGACTAATTCAATCGATTGCATATACATTTACTGTTCCAGTCGATATAAACCTGCAGTTATATCTATGTGCTTTTATCACAAATCAATATTGGTTCTTATGAACTAGTCAAAACTGATTTGTATCTTTCGAAATGGCAGAGGCGGTTTCGTCTTTCATATACAGTTCCATAACTATAGATAACTATATGTAGGCGTACGCACTCGCACGTATACACAGACACACATGCGCGTGCGCGTGTGTACGTGTGTGTGTGTATATACCGTGGAACACCGTGCATGCAACATAGTTCACTCAAAATTAGTCAGAATTATCACTATTTTAACGCATTTATTTGTGCCTACTCAATCATTATTAACAATGACAATAGGTAACTAGGACCACATTCAATATTCACTATTGCTGCTGAAGACATGTTAACATATCTAACTAATAAGTTACACCCATGTCTAAATGAACTTAACGTATAATGCCCAAGTAACAGGCAATTAATTTGTATGAGAACAGCATATTAATTATTTTCGAATGGAATATCAATATAAGTGATGGTGAATAGATCAAGTCTGAAATAGAAATTGTTCGAGAACCTAAAAGGTGTCGTTAATTTTTGATTTATTAGCAAAAGAATAAGTTGAAGAGAAATCAACAAATATACTTTATACACAAGCATAATTCATCTTGTTAATAATTATTTCTACAAGGCCTGAAATTTATAAAGAAGAGTATCGATTAAATCGTCTCCACGGACTACCACGCACATTATTTTACCAACCCTGTAAGGATCAAATGCAAAATCTACTTCGACTGCATTTGAATTCAGAACGTAAAACCTCGAAGGAATACCTCTAAATATTTTGGTTGGTGCGCCAACGATTCTGCCAGCTCACCGACTTTAATTTCATCGTCGTATTAATATTATTTGATTGAGAAATGCAGCCTCAAGCTGAACCTAAATGAAATACTGATCTAAGTGTTATGAAGGAACATTTGATAGAACATGTCATGTTCCTGATGTATCTTGATTATCTCTTTTTTTTTTCTTCGTTTATAGCAGCAGGGCTTCATCTCGAAAAGTTTAGAACCGAAAATAAGTATATCATATATATTCGTATATATTTTTTTCTTATTCATTCATAGTAATATATCTATTACTATTTAAGTTATAACTATTAGTGATTCGTAAGTATTTCTTTCTTAGATGGCTGTACATAATTATGATACGTTGAACTTTCATATTACAAATATTGTTATTTTCTACAATAAGTAATCACGTAGATTGCAGAACATTAAAAAAAATCTCAAGATAAATACTACGATAATTGTCGTAATTATGATGAAATATGTTTTAAAACTTATTTAATTAATTGATGTCAGACGCAATAAACTGATTATTGTGTTATTAGATGTATTGTGAATAATGGAAGTAGATATTATATATTGAGTTGATAGATTTTGTTCTTGAGATGGTTAATGTCAAATATCGGATGAGTGGAATGAACAAAAGATGTGTGGAAGATTATTTTAAAAATATTTCTTCTTCTTCTTCTTCTTCTTCTTCTTCTTCTTCTTCTTCTTCTTCTTCTTCTTCTTCTTCTTCTTCTTCTTCGTCGTCATCATCTTTATTATTATCACTATTATTATTATTATTATTATTATTATTATTATTATTATTATTATTGGTAGCTGGAGTTAGCGGCGAGAAACAGACCTTTGCAAATATCACGGCAGCTAAGGAATTTGGAGAACAAAATAGAAAGACTAAACAAGTTAGAAAATTTATGAAAATGAATGGAAGGAAGGCAGAATTGACGTCTCCACGCGATATGCTTGAAGCAACAGCCAAACAGACAGTTGTCTACAGGTACGTGAACACAAAGGAAAGGAAACTCCAAAAATGCTAAATTGTAACCAGGATGAAAAAACCTTGAAAAACATATGGCAGGATATCCACTACATTGCGACAGCGAGACAGTACGGCGGGGTAGAGGTCCTTTTTAAGACCGAGGGGCAGTCGATACAAAACTCGGTGACCACGCGTCGTACCAAGGAAATCGTCCGCTTCCCAACGTACATTGGAAGAAGGGTGGTACGAATTACAGCACCTGAAGTCCCACCAGGCCTGGATTTATGGTGGATTCTCGCTTGTATTTGTACGGACGAGGGAAAGAACCTTATGGATGTTAAAAGATCGAGGAGGGAAGATTGCGTTGGGACTACCTTGGCGGTTCTTCTCCACATGAAGCCAAAGCAGCTAGAGAAAGTACCAGACCTGATTTCCCACTCGAATGGAGTAGAATTAAAGGTTAACATGGAAGGCAGAAAGCCGAAGTGCCGCGATTGTGGTTCAATGGATCACTTATGGTTTTTCTGCCCACAGAACCAGAACAGAAGGGTAAAAAGAAATGCCCAAACAAAAGCCCCACATCCCATGAGTTGACGAAAACAACAACAACAGAAAGGCAGGGGAATAGAAACAGAAATTGAACCCAAGGAGACAAAACAGGTATTAGAGTAAAGGTGGCAGTGAGAGTAGCACCAGCAGCAGTGGGAGTAGCACCAGAAGCAGTGGGAGTAGCACCAGCAGCAGTGGCAGAAGCTACAGTAGCAGGAGCAACAACAAGTACAAGAGAACCAGAACAAACAGTATCAGAAGAAAACATACGTAACACGGGCTCCTCCGCGCATCCAAGTGTTGATGACAGGGGAGGACAAATGACAAAAAAAATAAAAAGAGACACAGAAAAATGGAAGAAATCCAAGAAGCGGCAAACACTGACATACTGATGACAACCCCCACACTACAAGCACCACAATTACCAACACCATTACACACACCCAGAACAGAATCAAAAACAAGAAACTTTGAAAGGAAAAACGTCACAACAACAACAATCTGTGCAGCAGCAGAATTTCGTGCTAGTGAGGAGGGCCGATGGAAAGCTGATGACTCTCAAAGCACAAGACGAGAACATTGAAACAGAGGGAGGGGGGGGGGAGAATCTGCAGCTCTAACACTTTAGAGTACCAGAGAGCCTAATGATGGTGTGAATGACATTAGAGACTTATACGAGCATTAAGCGGAACTTTCCGTATGACATTGCAAGCCTCGCAAACCTGATCCGTCGTTTCCAGCTGGCGGACAGGTTCAGACTAAATTTCCCGAAGACTCCAGTCTGTACATGGGTAAACAGTGTTGGGTCATCCAGATCTTATCTAGGTAGGGTATTTTGTAGACCAGCAGAGTTACGATATATAAGTAATATATATTAAGTTTCTACTCGGTAAAACGGAACTATAAAATATGGTGAGTACTGCTAATAGGTTTCATGGCGGAATTGTTATACAGATAAGTTTTATTCTTTTGTATTTTTAATATGACAAATAATCGCATAGATTTCATATCTAAACTTTTACTTTCGTCTAACTCTAAGTATTTGAATAACAAAACAAAACAGGCGTGTCCGATTTCTGCTCTCTCTCTGTTACTGTCTGTCAGTCTGTCTGTCTGTCTCTGTCTCTGTTTCTCTCTCTCTCTCTCTCTCTCTCTCTCTCTCTCTGTCTCTCTGTCTCTCTCTCTGTCTCTGTCTCTCTCTGTCTCTCTGTCTCTGTCTGTCTGTCTCTGTCTCTGTCTCTGTCTGTCTCTCTCTCACTCTCTCTCTCTCTCTCTCTCTCTCTCTCTCTCTCTCTCTCTCTCTCTCTCTCTCTACTTCATTGTGTTTTAAGTCATCTGTCCGACTCCCTTATCTGTCTTGTATTGTCGCTATTTTTTTTCTATTTCTTTGCTCTAATGGACATAATGACATTTTCACTGTATCGCTTGAAACTATTAAGGTAGTGACAATTTCCAACATATAGTGATGCTATCTTTGAAGAAATTGTGGGAGTTCCTAGCTTACTTCTCTCTTATTATTGATATTTCAAGTTAATTCTTGTGTTAACCAACTTATTTGATTTAGCGCATTCTAGGTAAGGTTGTAAGTGGCTAGCGATACACTGTAGCTGTACGCATGTATTCGCAACTCCCTATTTAGACAGTGGGCAATGATAAGATACTTATATTGGTTAATCATTGTATCCTTTGATACTCATGTATATTCAGATTAGAAAATAACGCCGAGGTTTCATTTGAATGAAAAACAAAAATTAAATCGGATTTAACATATGCAATTAGGTAGTATGTTGCAGATATGTTCAAGATAATTGCGAATCATTAATAGAAATGTCTCTCGTATTTGTTTGAAGTCATAACACTAACTGAATAATTATTAACTGACTGAATAATTATTTTAACATACCTTTTTAATTCAATTACAATAAATATTTTACCATTGACTTAATTGATTTCTTTTATGTTGAAGGCGTCTAAAAGTAATTAAATCGTTGAAAAATGTGCATATTTATATACCAACACGTCTATAATGTATTTTTAGTTACCGAATCTCTTGTGATTATTATATCAAATGCAATAAAGTAAATACTTTCTTGGAACGGTCAAATAAGCTTAAATTGCACCCACCGAAATAAGCTATAGTCTATAACTAATATTGTTATAACTCAACTCCTAATTCCATTCTAAATTGTCTTTTAACATTCTCTATTTCAATCATGTCAAACTAACTTATGTTTTATGCAAAGGTAGGTCTTATTCTGACTTGGGTACGCTTGTAGGGTTTGTATATACTCTAAAATCGTTTTTCTCAAATTCTATTATTCTAAGGCAAACGAAACCGATATTCTGTGTAGAGCCTAATATTATTTTTTATGCTATTTTTAACTATTGTTTTTGTTGTTATTTATGCTTGAATCGAATCATTGCCAGAAAAGTTCCAACTTTCCAAAAGGTTACCCTAGGCACATGCATCACAACAATATGTGCGCGACATGTTGATCACTTATCAAGATTAACAGCGCATAACCTTGCAGGTGGGGCCCAGTTAGAATGTTTAATTCAGGTCGAGTAGGGCATCCCGCGCAAAAGGTCCCTGAGTAAGGGTTGTTTGGGGATGTTGAACGAAACACTTATGTTTCCAATGGTAAATTATCCACACGCCAAATAATTCTTCTCAGCACATGGCTAAGGTGGGTCCTGCAACATATTATTTCTCTGAAAAGAGCTTCGTAGCCTCTTGCTCAGGCCTCCTTCCTTTCTGCAGAGTCGTTAGTGATACTCCCTCCAGACTCATCTCGTGAAGGCGCGTAGCTTAGTGGTTAGATTATTCGTATCACGATCGTAAGGTCGTCAATTTGATTCCCGGTGAATAAAATGATAGGATTGAACTCAGCCTGATTTGAACTCAGAGTGCAGATAGCTGGAACAAATAAATCAAAGAGGTGATGATCTGTTGCCTTAAATATCCTGCCAATTCGGTTGTTGATATCTACTGAAGGTCGATAGATGACAGAATCATTGAAATATCCTGAAGACTCCCCTGTGTCATTTGTTTCAAATATTTACACTTTATTCTCAAATTCTTCTCTGACGTCGATTTCGTCTTCACTTTTAAGGAGTCGATAAAATAACGCATCACTTAAGTATTGCGTTTGATACAATTGATTATTACACTCCCAATAAGCATCTAACCTTGTGCCTGCGCTAGAAGTCATTTATTAACTCGATTGAAAACAACTGTCATGAGATGTAAATTGTAAAAGTAAAAGATCACAATACATTTTATTAGAAAACAGAACTGAGATCTATTTAAAACGTACAATTTTATTGATTCCCCCTTTACTACTCACATCAGCGCCGCCTAGTACTCAGGCAAGCAAAATTAAATAGTGTCCGAACTGATGTTATCAGAAACCTACTTAAAACGTCAACATTTTAAGTACAGTCGATATCACTCATTCAATTGGTTGTCATGTGGGATTAGCAAACACAAGCAGAATCTAGTTGTTAATGATTTTTTGTCATGTTAGCAAATATAAAGCTATAATTCTATCAAGTAGAATAGTTGGATGACAAAAATATTTCTATAATAAAAGAATTTTTGTAATATAACATTACATCTCAGTTTTTTTAATAGTTATTCTATCTTCATAGAGTTTTTCATATTTTTTGTTTTATTTATTTATAATATAAAGCATAAGCTGTGTTAAAACATTGAAATTATTAAGTGACTACTAAAGATAATTAACTCTTATAACTTAACGATCTGTTGTATTGTAATTATTCACTTGAACGATAGAAAACCGTTCTATAAAGAAAAATCCTCACCAAATCGATTATGACTTTGGGGAGTTAGAAACCAGACGGGATTAATAAATAGAATACTTCCATATTTATAAAAATGTCAAATACAAGCGTTTTGTTTTTAATCAGTTGAACCAATATGAATTCGCAACTGTCCTCATTTGCAAAATCTGAAAAAAATCATTTATTCTACATATTCAGAACTCTTGAACAACAGACAAACGCATATACTGAGATACTAAGAAATACGTACCACCCAAGAATTCATATATTTTACTCTTCTTCTGTCTTTCATATTACACGCACACACACACACACGCACACACACACACGCACACACGCTTACACAGACGCGCGTGCGCACACACACGCGCGCGCGCGGTAACATAGTTAAAGAATAGAACGAACCACAAAAATGAGATAAAATCACAGCAAAGAGCGTATACTAGGTTTACACTGAAGAAAAATGGAGGAAGATTTTAACGTTTCTACGCGTTTGCGTATATGCATCCACGAGTGTATGTGACGCTGTTAAGACTATTTATGTGTTTGTGTATGTGTCTGACGCTACCGGACAGTGTGTTTATGA
>NC_142929.1:25747856-25762856 GCF_046866305.1 Octopus bimaculoides | reverse complement strand
ATTAGAGATGTGTAGTATTCTACGTTGATGGTGCGACCCTTTGATAGGTATTTTATGAGTCCTCCGTCTTTGTTCCAGAACACTGAGGTCAGGATCTTTCTAGTTGACTTCCGGATTCGAAACATTTTGTGACGTGGCGAACCGCTGTGAAATCGCTTTATTGATTACTGCTTGTTCTGGAGATCATAATGCTGGAGTCCAGTTTCATCCATTGTGAGTAAATGAACCATAAAATCGTTCACACTGTGAGAGTTTGTCAGTGTGTATATGCATGTGCGTAGGGAATTTCATGAGGGCGACGTGCAAAAATAGAAAATTGGCCTAAAGCGGTATTAAGTGGTGGATGGTGTTTAAAAAACTCATAAATTTTCTAATTTTTAATTTTCATTTTTTACCGAAAGGGCGTGTGCCATTGTTTGTAAGTACATAGTGAAAAATAGAAATTGGACAAAACGGGTCAGGAAGTGGGACTGCGAATCAAATTTCCAAGCACATATTTTTTCAAACAATGTTTCTCTCCATCATTTTCAAATGTGTGGTAATAAAAAAAGAAACAAGAAAGATTTTAAAATTCCTGTCAAAACGGACAAAATCTAACATATGTGGGTGTGCTATTCCGAAAATCTGCCAAGGCAATCTATTGTGAAAATTGCCCGGCAATGGCGGCATCCTCAGCTAGTATATATATATTTATATATATATATATAAACACCTTAGGATGAATGTGTGAACAACATTTGTAATAACTCAATATGTTAATTCGTACAACCGTTCAAAATGAGTCTGTAAAGTTTCCATTCTTAGACCTCACCCACTGCTGGTAACTGACAAGATAAACTAATCGATATCGAGATGTCATGTGGATTTGTTTCAGTAATATCTAAATATTTACAACCTTGCTTTTAGCACGATTAACTTGCGCCTAAACAAATGTTTACTGCATTTGCTTCACTTTTATTGGATGATCTGCTAAATCGTAGTATAACAATTTCAAAGCAAAATATTTCTTTCGTTATAATTATTTTTAATATTTAAAACTCAGCTGCAAGAATCATTTCCACCATATTTGCCTATATTTTTTTTCTTCAGTTCATCTCTTTCATTCTCCATGCAATAATTTTCAGACTATTAGATTAACTGAATATAAAAAATATAAAATATTCGAAAATATGTTTAAGTTCTTAGTTTGATACAAACTCGCAAGAAACAGATTTACAGAGTATATAGAGAAGAGCAGAACAAACAAAATATATTTGTTTCCTGTTAAGGATTTGCAGAAATGTTTTGCAAAACATTTTTATATCGCCTAGGATTACTGAAATTAGAAAAAAACGTTTGGATGTCGGCTTTCGTTTGTAGGTGTTTACCAAAAATTCGTTGGCTTTTGTGTGCGAGTCCTGCTAGATTTGTAATACTGTCAACTTCAAATAAAATTGACTCATTGACAACACGATGCACTTGGTGAAGAACCCCACTCAGTATTTAGCATGCAATTTCATCTCAGTACGCTGATTCTTTTTATTGTTTTCGTTCGTTTTCTTTCGCAAATGAGAGAAGCTATGCGGGAGTATTTTTCTTGACCCTTAGTAAAATAATAAAAATTTTGTAGTATTTAATTGAAATTCAGCACCAGCATTTAATTCCAATATATTTGTAGACAGTTGTTTCGACCTTTTGTGTAATTTTTCAGGCCAAGTATATAAAAGCTACATAAAAATTATTATAGTACATCCTAAATGAATTAATGAAACAAAGAAATTTATAAAAATAGGATATTAAAGAAACTTTTATAAAATTCTACTTTTTTAAAAAAATCAGATACAAAGAAAGATCATTATTAAGTATTTCTTTGTATTAAGTGTTTTTATAACCCTCATTATGAAATCAAACAGCACATTTCTTATGTATTATGATAAAACGCCACTTATATACATAGTACACATACAAATCTAACAAAATTGTAATGTGTATATATATATATATATATATATATATATATATATATATATATATATATATATATATATATATATATATATATTATAATACACATATACCAAAAATTAGCAGAATTTGGTGATTAAAATCAAATAAGCAACAGGATATCTAGATGTAATGCAGTACGATCGTTTCAAACGACTCCATTTTATTGAACAATGCAACCATTACATCAATTTAAATGCAGAGCAATCCTCAGCTGCATAAATACATATAATTAAATTAAATTAAAACAGATGGACACATTAGTATAATTTTACCTAAAACCTCCAAGAAGGTAAAGAAACAGACAAAGAACATGCTGTCTTCATTTCAGCTTATAAGCTACTAAGGTATCAGGAAGAAAAGACTTGTTAGAGATCTAGCTTGTCACTGTTTTTTGGGGTCAGTGTTAATTTATAGTCTTGTTGATCAAATCTTTGTATATTAAAATCTAAGGCCAAAGAAAAAGGAGCAGTGTCTGTTAGGAAAGGGGCTGAGGGAGTCGACAGAAATCATAGCGGGTATAGTCATAAAACTATCAAGATTAATTTGAAGCAATATAATGAAATTTGGTAAAGGAAAGCTTAAATCAAAATATTAGCTGACAATTATCAATGATGATAAATACGGGGGAAGTTTTATCATGGGGTACTATAGTTAAATATTTTAAACAATATTACCATATTGTATAAAGTTAAAATTTGGGGTTATTCAGAAGATAATTAAGAAGAATATTATAAAGAGGATAAGACATTATGAAGGTGAGAAATAGAGCAATTTTAGGATTCAACATGCAATAGGCCCCGCAAAGACGGCAATCGTCTATGGCGTTTTGGGGGCCCCATGCGTAAGGGAGGGAACTAATTGCTAGAAGAGGTTCAAATAATTCCGGGCTGCAACATGTGACTAAATTCTTCACTCAATTTTGCTGCAATAAGACGTTTACACTGAGCAGAAACAAGAGGTCTAGTAATAACAATATGATGTGTTACCGAATCTAGAAGCGTTTTGTTATTAAAACCGGGTGAATGATGTCCAGAATGCAACTAAGAAGAGTGTATATTTATGTGACGTAAAAGCGATAAAAAAAAGAGGATTGATAATAACTGACTTTGCGTTAATACCACGTAACCACAAATTAGTATCAATTAAATTTTTGATTTTTTTCAAAAAGTCTGCTAAAAATCTAACATGTTGCTTTGAACCCCGTTAGAAACTAAATTGCCAAATATTGCATTCTGCACCAGTATCCTCTAGGAAATGAGCACTCGATGAATATTTAAAAACATAGACAAAGTGCGTTACGGTAGAAGTGACATACGGAAGTTGCTTTTATTCTCTGGCCAGTGCGTTTTCCTGTTGCTCAGGAAAAAACTAAAAATAGCTAGGCAGTATACTGCGATGAGCATTCAAGGCATTTCTGCGACGAGAACAACATTGTGAAGAGTGTCTTCTGTCAGAATTAGGTTGACGTTTCTGTACCAAATTCTTTGACCCTGATACCGAAAGTGTAGAGGAATAAAATCTTTCCGAAAGCTCCAGATTTTTCTGAGTAACTGAATTTTGTATTTCGTAAATTTACGAAACACCTTATTTCCGAAGGTATAGAAAAAATGAGAGAGTTCGAATTTGGTATTGATATATCGACAATGCCATCAGCTTTCTCTGCCACTTGGACTGGATTGTATTAGCCAATAAATGAGCTCCCAACTGGATGAGCCATATGACATGATCCTGTATAAGGTGGCTGAGTGGAAAAAGGTTGAGAACGGAATATCAGTGGAGGCAGAAGTCATGACAAGGAACATATATGTATGTCTATGTATGCATGCATGTATGTATGTATGTATGTATGTATGTATGTATGTATGTATGTATGTATATATGTATGTTTGTATGTATATAAACATATCTATTGCATCATTCTAATTTATTTATATCGTGATAAAGATGAATGATTTAAAAAGATGCAGCGAAAATATTAATTAAATATGCAGAAAAAGTATATTCATATTTCACATACATGTAATAGGCTATGTCACACTTGCTAGAAAGTGCAGCCCCAGAATATTATTTGATGAGGTTATATGTACAAAAACACATCTTTTACATGGTTCATTGAGCAATATTTGGTATGTGTATCCCATTTAGACACATTCAATTCATCAGACTGGTATCTGGGACATCATGTGTTGTTGTTAGGTATTTTACACGGACACTTTCTTCGACGATCCTGTTCTTCAACGAATGTTTGCTCTGACAGGTAGTTGCAGTTGGAGATTAGTATTTTTAGTGCAGCTTGTAGTCCTATTGTCTTCTTGATGTCAGAAAGCCCGAGACTGCTGAAAATAACTGCACCAACACACGCCTGTGTTTCCAAATTGTTCATTTACTCGTCTCGCTGAGTTTATTGATGCACATTTAATATATCAATATTATGAAGGCGGTGCTGGGAATATGAATCATTGCAGATAATGAATATTCATTGATTGACAGTACTAGATTAGAACACCTGTTTTCAAGGAAAGCAGCAATTACACAGCAGTTTGAATTAACAGACAATTGTAAAGCGAAATGAGTCATCAGAAATTGTGAAAAAAAAAAACAAATCCAATATAAAAATGGGACTACACAATGCCATGCTAGAATGATCTCAAGAAAGACTCTTATTTTTTCAATGCTTGAAAAGCATTGCACTGGTTGGGAAAAAATAATAATTACAGCACTAACTGTAAAGAACATGTTTCAAGACTACCCACGAAGAGACCACCAGGGCGATATAATTAAACAGAGCGCATTAACTTGGTACAAAATATACAGAAGTTGGTAGGAAACAGTTTGCCACCTTGTTTTTTGGCTGCTCTAAGGTTTGGTACTTAGACAAGAAAGAACACATGTACAGATATGTCATCTTACTAAATTGTAAATTTCGCCCACATTATGAAATATTATCAATGTAGTGTTATAAGAATACACCAGTAAAATATCTCAGACATTCACAAAGTGACAGGACACTGGGATATGCTTTGTCTCACAGACAGCGAGATCAAGAATATTCTTTAGGATGTTGTCAAGGTCAACCAGGAAAGAAGTACCCAAGAGTTGAAAATATAATTGTAACTGAAATAGAAAAATTACCCAAATATGAGATCTGGAAATAAAGATAACACTGATGCAGAGCTTGGAAACAGAAGCCTTCCAAACACAATTAGTTGTCTTGGGAATTATTTACAAAGTTGCAGATATAAACACTATCAGATCCCTTTAACTTAAGATAGGCACAGCATGAACAAAATAGCATTGCTAGGTACTGCACATATATGTGTTACTGAACTCTTTATGTGATAGATCAATAGAGAAAACTTGATCAAATCCTTTCTGACATCCAAGGGAGACTGAGTTGCTCTCGGCAGTGCATTGAAAGCACGCAATAACAATATGATTACAAAACATTGTTCATTGATATGTACACACCGAATCCAAGGAGTCGGTACGTCATCAGTCATCATGGCTAAAACAAACTAAAAGACACACTCTTACACTCACTTATATATAGGGAAATAGAGATATCAGTAGAGAGATAGATACATGACGGCGGTGCGTCAGCATGGCCGCAGCTCTGAGTTGAAACTACAAAAAAAAAAAAAGAAAAAGGTGAGCACATAAGTTCAAAACAAAGTGGAAAAAAGGTACTCGAATACAAAAGGTACAGTGATACATTTCTTATTCATGCTGCAAGATTATCACTGAACTGTTACTCATAGTTTCACGCTCCTGTTCGTCATACATTTGTGATAATTTTTGAATTAAAATCATATAACATTATATTACATGTACAATCATGATTTTAATTCAACATTCATCACAACTGTCCGTCGAACAGGGGCGTGAAACTATGAGTAACAATTCAGTGATAATTTTGCAGCTTTAATAAAAAGTATATGTATGTATGTATGTACGTATGTGTGTATATATGTATATATACACACACACACACACACACACACACACACACACACACACACACACACACATATATATATATATATATATATATATATATATATATATATATATATATATATACATACATATATAGTGAGAGCGAGAAAAAGAGAAGCGTGGGGATATGACAGGTCTGCTTATAAGACTAAATGGGGCAGACATAACATGCTGTAAATAAGCTATCTTCGGATTCTGTCCCACCACACACCTATCACATTCGTCAATTTTGTAGAAAATACTATCTTATCTATAACCGTGGATCGACTAATGCCTTGCAAATGAATGTTATAGACAGAAGCACGTTGCATATATATATATATATATATATATATATATATATATATATATATATATATATATATATATATATATATATATTTATATATATACATACATACACACACTCATACAGACAGACATATATGTATGTGTACACACATAAACACACACACACACACACACACATATATATAGGTATGTCTATCAAAACAACCATATATAAATACAGAGAATGAAAGAAAGAGAGAGGGGAGAGAGAGGGAGGGGGAGAGAGACTGAGGGAGAGCAGGAAGGCATATTTGTATAAACTATGCATGAGGAAGCATACAAGAGAATTATTGGAGACGGATTTAGTTCAATAAATATTTGATAACAACGCTATGGTGACAGTAAACCTCATAGAAGAAGGAAGATTTTACTCATGAGAATGCTACAGTAACTGATAACAACATCTATTTCTCCTACTGAACTAGAGATTTATTATTCATGTTTCCTTTTAGTTTCGGTTGCTCTAATAACAGTTGTTTTACTTTGAGATTTTTTTATTTATTTATTTTTTTTTGATTTCGGTTTTCCTTTTTTTTTCACTCATTTTCTTTTATGTTTATAAAAAAAACACGTTTTCATGTCTACATTGATACTGATATCTTCAGCTGTTATCTGTGTTCATTCCCTTAATATTTGGAATCTAAATGATAACCGATATTACATCAGAATATATATTCCTTTCTTTATATTTAGCAGAAAAAGCAATTTATATAACAAAATACTGGAGAGAATCGTGGATTATTTTTCTTCTTATAATATGTGTTGTGTAAGACGTCTAGCTGAAGTTAGACCAGTTCCAAGGATTAACAGTAATATTGAGATATTATTTTAACTTGACATACATATTTACAACTAGTCAGGCTTGTCTATTTTGAAAATGATAACACGTTAACGAAATAATAACAGGTAACCTCTTTGCAACTCAATGTCCACCTTATTAAATCAACTAAAATTTGTGTTAACGGAAACTGCTCTAATCTTTTAATTGTTTCAGTTAGCAGGGTGGATCAATACGATGCAAGCGTGAATGTTGCTGCAACCCATCCTTTGTTCCTTGATTGCTATTCTCTCAGAAAGATAGTCTGATGCCGCGACCTTAACCGTTGTCTATAACACTCAGTATATTTATTAGCGGTCTTCGAAATTTAAATCTTCAGGCATTGTTTGAATCTGTTTACAGATAGTTAATCTATTCGATCTTAAACGATTGAGGATAGGTTACAGAAAAAATATGTAATTTTAGATGGATAATGTCCGCATCACATCAGGTCACCACTTTAGATGTTATAGGTTACTGTTCCATCTAATATGACTCCACTCAGAAGGCTATAAGTTTATCGGTAGTAACGCGGTAAAGAAAATACATGGTACAAAGGTGATAACTTTAAATACGTTTATTGTGGTCACACGTATATATACACAAGCTGAATGGAAGTGGTTGATGTACATTTATTCATATATCTACATGCATCTGCGTGGGTTGTATGTTAGTTGTTAACCTGGGTGAGGAGCTCACGACGTTGGTGAGAGACATTATGGTAGCGACGAAGATGGAGGTCGCTGTAATGTAGTCAGTGGTTAGACCTTAGAAACTCTGGAAGGAGGTGAGACTAGAAGGAGGTGAGCTTTTATAGCTGATGATAGGCTCAAACGCTTGTTTGGAACAGACTGTCTCACGTGACTTATTTGAAGGCTACGATTGGTTGGGTTGCATATTAGCGCGCAATAAAGAAAGAGACAAATTGCGCCAATACCAACCACTCGGAATGGTAGACACAACGGGGTCCAAAACAACGCCCAAAGGTTAGCTGTTACCTGCTAGGTTCGTAAGTTATGTAATATAGGAGAGGAAGCTCACTAGAGTTCGCTACATATTTCTTGTAACTATTGTGTTCTTTTGCAGCTTTTCATTTTAGCAGTTGGGAAAAATGGTGTCTAATTCACGGTTATCATATCTTTCAATGCCAACATCTGACGCCACTATATCCCTGATATTTCTAACATGACTTATTGCGTATTATTCATTGCGCTCCTTCGCTCCAGAAATTATAATCTTAAAACTTCCGGAAGTACATAACATTGTGTACATTGTCAGCATATATTCCACTTTAGTATTGATCGATATGAGAAATAACATAACGTTATCTACAGAAGCAAAATGATTCGTTTTCTTGTGGTTTTAAATGATATTGACCACGTAGTTAATTAAAATAGTTGCCTTAAGTTCGTATATAGTTTTGACTTTATTAGCAATTTATTCTAATGAAAATCTCGACATATTCTTAAACAGAAGAGTACGGTTTATTTTATCATCCCACTTGTATACTGTATTATATGTTTAAGTTATTGACTTCATCCGAACTCTGGATCATCATTGCACTAGCGTTAATAGTAGCATACAGGATACGAGTGTCGATGTTCAAGAAATTTATAATAAAAGTACTGGTCCCAAGAGAGATTTCTGAGAAACTTCATTCAGAATTATTGACATTTTGTAAAAAGGTACAGTTGGAAGCTGTTATTTAAAAAGCCAAACGATCAGTTGCCAAGTCTCCCAAACGTATGTAGCTTTTATCACTTATTCGAGTTTCTTAAAAGCCATTACAAATGCCAAGTATAGAACAAATGCATGCACTACATGATCAAATATTCAGCACCGATTCGTAATGTTGCACAAGGTGTTAGATACAGTATATACTTGAATGGTAAATCATCAAATTGTATCATAAGAGCGTATTATATCTCTGCTTGTTCATGTTACAATGCTACACATATATGAAATCCTGACATTTGTTTTGCATTTGAAATTTAAAATGACATATTCAACTCACACTTCCACATGCACACCTATACACACGCTCACACGAGCATACACATCACGCACACATACAAACGTATGTATGTGTGTATACATACACACACACACACACGTATATATATATATATATATATATATACCTACAAATACATGTATATATATATATATATATATATATATATATATACACACGCATATATATATATATATATATATATATATATATATATATGCATGTATACATATATAGTGAAGACGCATGGCTTAGTCGTTAGAGTAATGTGCTTACAATCATGAGGTAGTGTGTTCGATTCCCAGACCGGGCTGTCTGTTTTTTTTTTTCCTTGAGCAAAACATTTTATTTCGCATTACTCCAGTTCACTCAGTTGTAGGAATAAGTTGCGACGTCACTGGTGCCAAGCCTTATCAGCGTTTAACTTTCCGTTGGATAACATCGGTGGGGTGGAGAGGAGAGGATGGTATGCATCTGTGATTGCTAGACTTCCACAAAAATAACCTTACTTGGATTTGTGCCTCGGTAGAGGACGTTATAGGTGCAGTCCGATAGTAATTCATGACCGAAGGGGTCTTTTTTTTTACCTTATATCATATATATACCTAGAATACCTTATATATATATATATATATATATATACCTAGAATAAAAATTTCTCGCTGCTATTCGAGTTGGTCATTTGTTCAACAGTGATGGAAAAAGCTCAACCATCACCGAAAAGGGAACGTCATGGGAAAAAGGTTCTTCTCTCTATCAGGTAGGATTGCTAAAGAGTAATTCCCTTTGAATTGTTACCACCTAATGCAACAATCAATGGTCAAGTCTACTGTCAGCAATTAGAGCGTTTGAACCAATCTTTGAAGAAAAAGAAGACCCGCTTTAGTGAATCGAAAGGGAGTGATGTTTCATCAGGACAATGCGCGACGCCACACTGCAAAGATCACATCACAGAAGATCGAAGAGCTTGGTTGGGAAAAAATTCCTCATTCACCTTATTCTCCCGGCCTTGCTCCTTCAGACTACCATTTGGTTCGTAGTTTACAGAATCATTTGGGGGATATAACTTTCGCAAGCCAGGTGGAGGTCGAAATTGATATTTCAGAGTTCTTTGGTTTGAAACCAAAAGAGTTTTACATTGACGGGATTAAAAAGCTTGTAAATAGATGGAAGAAAGTCATAGATAATCAGGGAAAGTACATTGATGATTAAATTTCAATTAAATATACCATTTGATCACTTGTTTTCTTTATTCAAAATTTGCTCAGAACTTATTAGATGACCTGATGCATTGCCCTGCTACTTCCATAAGATTAATCCTTTAATAAATCACTTTTGTAGAGAAACATGTATATGAATCGACTCATCAACATTATAAATTGTTCACAGAGCATTTTTTAAAAGGAAGTTACTGATATTATTGGATACATTTATCACGATTATCTCTTTGATTTGCACAAAACTAAATCCATGTCTGTCGCCATTTACACATTAATGATGTACATCTGAGCAAAAGCTTCAAAGACACTTGAACCATGAATGCATATAAACCAGTCTATGTGATTCAAAGTCTACAATTCATTCTGTAAAGGAGGAGAGATAGAAAATATATTTGCGTCGACACTAGAAGCGATGATCAATTAACTAACGAATAGATGTCATTTTTATTACGCTAGTTTCGACTCTGAGCACTTAGACTTATCGATCAAATCGATTAAATAAGTAATAAACATAGGAAAGAATTAGAGAAATCTATCAGGATTGGCTACACCGCATAATTGCACTCAATTGTTCCCATTTAATACAACTATCATATCACAATTCTAAAAAAATGTGTTGCTTTCTTTGTAGGTCTTAATAGCTATATAAATAGAATTAATGCTATGTTTATTATATTTGTGAATAGAACGACATATTCATCTATTAATCGATTTAGAGGATTGGCTTCTTTCAATAATGTTTCTTGTTTTTGTTTCAGCTTCAACCTTGTTCCATGCATATTTCAAAGTTTTAGCCTACTTCAAAAAACACTCCTTGAAGTAGTGGTTTGATAACAACACAGAAAATATGTTATTGTAAAACATTAGAATGTACATACTTATTTTTTGTTATTTATCAGTTATGAGACTCACTATTCTTATGGATTTATGGATTCAAATTACAAAATCAAGAACAATATTAGCTTCCCGTGAAATACTAACTGTTAACAATACTAATTGTTAAGAAGTACAACATTTTGGGGCATTTAATCTTATTGATTAAATTCCAAATTGAATGCATTTAATTTTATTAGTGATATTAACATATAAATAAACAAATTATTCTTAAGTATGTCATGGTCTTTTAAGAATTTACATTTAGTCCTGTGACGAATAAGAGGAGAAGTTAATAAATCGACACTCCGCTGGACAATTGAATGACTGCTCCTATATTTCGAAAGTAGCATATATTCATACAAGCATATCATGTAAGCATACATTTAATGTAAACAAACACATATATCAAGATTCTGATTGACTAGTAAATTTAGAATCAAAGGATAGGATCTCGTAATTTTACTATGCTCTCCATTGTGTAAAATTCTCTTTTTGAATCTCTCCCCACCGAACATGCTATGATCGTCTCCTTTGAAACGTAATTATCAACACCATTTAAATTTGAATTTAGATAAACAAGTAAAATATTCAATAATTCGGTTCATCATTGTCCAAATAATCAGCCAGTGTGGTCGGTTCATCATGCAACTGGAGGTAATATTGACAATTTGTAGGGTTCGATTCCACTTCTTACTTATATGTGACCAGTTCAGTCATCGTTTCAAATAGTAAAAGGTGGACACATCTCTCTTTGAGGGTTTACCAATCTATACCCAAGGAAGACATTCAATCTATCTTGGTAAGCAAATGACACAAACGTCAGTTGTGTAGATATCTATCTGTGTCTGCTATAGATATTTGTTTATGGCAGGTGAGCAAGAGAATCTCTACGTGATCACTTGACCAACGCGAAATAGCATTCAAGTCTCCTTGTAAATGATATTACATTGCGTAAAAACAGAAAGGACATATGCGATGTAATCTTGAAATAAGACGTTTTAAAATTTAACGGACTTGTCAAGGTTTGAGAAAATCTTTGGTCACACGTCTATTCACTTGAGATGAAGCCGGGGATACAATGTATTAAAGGTTGTCTATATATATGAGAAATACATCTCTGAGAGTTACGTGGTTTATTTGTGGATTCAGAGCAGCGCCAGTAACATGTTTAAAATTGTGGATCTTTCGACCGACTGGATGTCTCATTCCGTATTGACTACAGCTTAGGAAATAATCTAAACGAATCAAATAGAATTTCTCTTGGTATAAAACACAGCCAATAGATGATATTTTTATTTATGAATTTTTTTGTCTTCGTGTTTTATCCTAACACTGCTAAATATTGGTGACGGAATTATGTTATAAATAACAATCGCCGTAGTTGAAGACATATTCTTGGAGCCAGATTTATTAAGTAAAATATCATTACTTTCATATAATTTTTGCCTCACATTCATGACTTCATATCATTCAGGAATTGATTTTGCTTTCCATTGCTATAGAGTTATTAAACTAATAAATAGCAATGTAGTAGAGTGAGGTGAATCAGTGTACTTTATTCAATGTACTTCTAAATGTTGCACCTAAAGTACGCAATGTTTATGGCAAATGTCCTTTTCTCTACAAAGGCTTAAAGAAATAGTTTATCTTTTATCACCATACTATAATATATTTTAATAGCTTCTTATTGTAGCAAAATGCTAAAGTTGTTAATGGTCGTAGAATAACTATTTAACTAATTCTATTTACCATACAATATCGTTATTTGTGAGATCTGTCGCCTGCTGGAAGGCTGAGCTCTCCTATAACTCAGTTTAAGGAAGTTCTTTCAACTTAGTATATTATATGAGTCGCAATGTTTGTATTTCATATGCAGAATGCTTGCCGGAATTAAATTCATACAATTAACGTAAAAACCAACATAAGCATGCAAATATATGCACACACATACGTACAGACTCACCCCGCTAATATATATAGATCCCAGATCAACATTCGGGAATGCAGAAAAATAACATTAAGCTGATACACATTGACATTTGTGCCGCTAACAAACAACCCGGCTTCAGAATTTTTTCCCTCTATAAATTCAGGAACGACGGCACCTGTAGTCAGCGCTTTAGCAAAAAGTCATATTCTGTCACAAAATATAAACCCCTTTTGAATGTGTCCACCACAAATAAAACTACTACAAGGGCCTTAGAATAATACCCATGCAAATTTTAAAAACGATATATTCAAAACAGTCACTACCCATGAATTTATTCAGAACAATTCCAATCGCTATTATAACAACTACAACAGGTCACTTTTAGGTCACTTGATCATTCAAGATGTTTCCGCCAACATCCTACAACTATCATACTGCTCCCGTATTCTTCTCCTCCTCCTCCTCCTCCTCCTCCACCTCCTCCACCTCCACCTCCTCCTCCTCCTCCTCCTCCTCCTCCTCCTTCTTCTTCTTCTTCTTCTTCTTCTTCTTCTTCTTCTTCTTCTTCTTCTTCTTCTTCTTCTTCTTCTTCTTCTTCTTCTAGGACTGTTAGTACTTAGTACCTGCTACCAAGTTTTCACAAGAGTAAAAAATAGACAGACAGACAGACAGAAAAAAGGAAAATGTCCCTTGCATTTGAAAACTATGGAAATATTTTTAAAAAACATTTCATTTAATTTTTCCATAATTTAATTTTTTTTCATACGAAGATGTCGCAAAGACTGAAACCAATACTAAAATGTTCTACATGATTAAATTGTTTTAGCATTTTCTACCTTGTTTTAGCATTTTCTACACACACACACACACCTGCTTGTTGTTCATACACTTGTCTTCGTCTTTTGTTTTTCTGCAAATCTCGACTATACATATGAAGAAAATTTTAGTACCGGTTTCAGTCTTTTTGACTTTTTCAACTTAAAATAAAGCAATTAAACTGTGGAAAAATAAAATGAAATGTGTTTCTTTTTTTATATTTCCATAGTCTTCAAATAGGTACGACATTTTCCTTTTTTCTGTCTCTTTTTTATTTTTGTGAAGGCTCGGTAGGTAGTAGCAGATCTGAAGTAAAAGTTAATATGAGAGATATTGGTTCTAGATTTTGATAGTGAAAACAGCAGCAGGCGAAGAAGAAGAAGAAGAAGAAGAAGAAGAAGAAGAAGAAGAAGAAGAAGAAGAAGAAGAAGAAGAAGAAGAAGAAGAAGAAGAAGAAGAAGAAGAAGAAGAAGAAGATTAATAAGAATACGTGAGTGTTATGACTGAAGTAGGATGTTGGTGGAATCCTCTTAAATGGTAAGTGACCTAAAAGTGAACTTTTGTTGCAATAGTAGTGATTGGAATTGTTCTGAGTAAATTCATGGGTAGTGACCATTCTGAATATATCGATTTTTAATATTTTCGTGGGTATCATTCTAATGCCCTTGTAGTAGTGTTATATGTGGTGGACGCATTGAAAAGGGGTTTATATTTCGTGATAAAATATGATTCTTTTCTAATGCACTGACTATAGTTTGCATTGTACCTGAATTTATAAAGGGGAAAAATTCTGAAGTTGTGTTGTTCAATAGTTGGGCAAATGTCGATGTATCCGCTTAATGCTATTTTTCTCTATTCTCGAATTTTGATCTGGGATCTATGTACGGTCATCCTCTGGCATAGACTGTTTTGCATTTGGCCTCTGTATTGCTTTCAAAACCCTGAGCAAGTTAGCATAGTTATTAGGTTTTCCTAAGCACATGTGAAGTTGTTTTTCACTGTTAAACATTGACCT
>NC_142929.1:25730356-25742856 GCF_046866305.1 Octopus bimaculoides | reverse complement strand
TTTATTAAAGGCAATCTTTTATCGATGAGTCAATTTGTTCTTCAGTTGCCTTACCTATAGTATGTTAACCCAGTGGAGCATAAATTTCATCAGATAGCAAACTTATGATAATCTATTCACAGTATTTCTACGTAGGAACGACTCGTCAGTTATATAATACTCTTATTTACTTCTCTGAGGGCGCTATATCTCTCAACTCTTCAAGTTCGGTGAAGCTAGACAGATGGCCAATGAGACTGTCCCAAACTACTGCTTTCAAATTTTGGCACAAGGCCAGCAAGTACGGGGGAGTGTTAAGTCGATTACATCGACACCAGTCCTCAACTGAAATGCAAAGTCGACCTTGTTGGAATTGGAGCTGAGAACATAAAAACAGACGAAATGCCCTCTAAGCTTTTTGCCCGGCGTGCTAACGACTCTGTCAGCTCGCCGCCTTAGATGGCACCAACACATTAACACATCCTGTGTGAAGGTGTATCATTTTTATAAGCAGAGAGTGAAAATGGTTTCTTAGTTTTCATTTCCAATCTTTCTGGAAGTCTGTTTAACAAGCTCTCTTCTCTAAGATACTGTTGTTCTTGTTTTCGTCATGTATCCTTGATTGATTAAGCTTACGATTAAAAGCATCGTTGCCGTGATAATCCTCTCTTATTTTCAAGAACAGTGTATTTAGAACTCTTTTATTCATTGTGTATTTTTAAAAGACAGAAGGGTGTCGTTTTAGAAAGAATTATTTCAGATTTGAAATCCTTATTGTAATGCAGTACACTGTAATTTCAAGGAGAGACAGCTACTCTTTCTACCTCTCTCTCTCTCTCTCTTTCATTCTTTCACTCATCTCTATTATTCATGTTGTTGCTGCTGTTGTATAACAGCCTCTCCTACACCCACCAGTATATCACCTCTTATCAGTCAGTCTTATGATAGACGGTTTTTGAATAATTTAATGCGACGCACTTAAAATTTCTCCTTCCAATTATAATATTCTTTCGTCTAGCTGAGGGTCATACTTCATACTTCTACGTATAGTGACGAATCTTATAGGGTGCCATTTGACAGTCAGGATATGTAGTTACCCCATGTGAACCACGAGAGGCGGCCCATAGAGTCATCTTCCCAGCTATAGTATATCTCTGCTTAGTTACGATACTGCACAACTTGATGTGTAATGATAACTGCGCTTGATGAAGTGAAGGGCGTGCAGATATATATACAAGGGTGAGTTAAAAAGTAATACAGTTTGTTTTAGTCCATAAAAAATAAGGAACACAACCAAACACATCCTATGTTAAAATATAAGCTAAATATCAAAGATTCGCACTCCTACTTCTCAACACCATCACCACTTCTTTCAGTGGCAGTATTGCACCAACGAATGACGGCATGTATCCCAGCTTCATAAAGCTCAGCTAATTCTTTAAAACAGTTTTCACTTTTCCATCACCACCATAATGTTTGCCTTTCAGTGCCTTTTTCATTGGACAAAGTGATTGAAGTCAGATGAGCAGGTCAAGTGCAACAGAGTTGCCCAGCAGAAAGAGGTGATTGCTTCCCTTGTTCTTAGATTTGGGTATGGCATGGAATTGTCGTGTTGAAGAACTTTATCTAACTCCAAATTTGTTCTTAATCAGCGGATTCTTGCTCTAAGTCTTTGATACGAAATCGACAAAAATAACACATTGAGTATCTCAGAAGATAGTCACCATGAATTTTCCCGCTGACTTTTCTGCCTTGTCTTCGGATGACGCCATTCCATTGATTGTCTTTCTGCTCTTGATTCACAATCCAAGTTTCACCATCGGTTATGAGCTTTTGAAAAGAGTTCAGTGCAACAGTTACCCCTTTCAGTCCTGTGCTCATTTTCTGGTTGTTTTGTTACCTAGCAGGCACATCCTTTGAATGTCCAAGTGACTCAATAATGCCATGTACGTTACCATGGTTAACTCCAATCTCATCAATGGTTAAAGCGACTACTTTTTCCTTGTTGGCAGAGTTGACAGATGTTGCCGGGCGACGACTACGAGACGTGTCTGCTAAGTTTGAATTTCCCAATTCTTCTTAGTCCGGCGAATCCTCGTTCATACGGCTAGCCCATCTCCACATATTGCTGTGGTCTAAAGCTTTTACTTAGTAAACATTATTCAGTGGCTTGCGAATGTTTACAGGAGTCTTTCGTCAACAAGTAACTAACTTATAGTTTTCTGCTTCTGACGGACTTCCAGCTGGTCAGCCATTTTCCTATCAGATCATTTATTCATATATCTGTATAAAAAAAAAGGAAAAAAAAAAACAAAACAGATAATTAAAAACCAAAAGTACTTTTACCTCGGTACCAAATATCAAATAATTTCATTGAAAAATGGATCACAGGATAAAAATTACATCAATCTTATACTCATCCTCGTATTTCTTTGGGTGAGCAATAAATTCATTATTTATTTTTGCCCGCAAGTTCTTTCTGATGTGTATTAGTCATGCTTGTACATTCTTTCTACTGACCACTCTATTTCATTATACCCTATATTATCTCTACTGCCTAAGTCTTTTTTCTTTTCAATACCCATACATCCTCACTCCTGTCCAGTTTATCTTGGTATTTTGTTCGTACATTCTCCGCACTGCTCAGTGTAGACCTATACAATCATACATTCTGATGATGACGGGGAAGGAAGACAAGATTGATTAAGTCAGACAGCTACGGCTGTTGTGACTCTATACAGTGCAGTGTTTGAAGCTAATGATGCTACATTATTTCTTTTTGTGTTTCTTTCATTTTATTTTAGTTTGAAATTGATCGGTGGGATAGTCTTTTTAGAACAATATTTTAGTTGTGTTAATGAGCGTTGTGTGAATGCCTGCCTGTTTGGATGTCATTTTCTATATATTGGTTTGCACAGTGATAGACGAAGTTTGGTACAGCAACAAACTGTTCTCGTTGCGTATCCAAAGAACTCTTTTACTTTTTGCATAACTTTTGTTTTGTTGTGTCGGTTGTGTGCGCTAGTAAAATGTATGGTGATGCGCAATGTGTTATTTTGAGTTCTTTGTAGTCTATTGTGGTCTTTTTTTTTTAGTAGAATTGTAGTTCTTTGGGTGAGCAATATATTCAGGCTCTTCCTTATTTCTATATGCTCGTGCTTACTGGAAGGCTTAATCGATGATAGATTTAGGATATGTTTTGTACATCTTTTTTGCTTACGTCTGTGGATCAATTTAGATACGACTGAGTGTTCTAAGTACTTTTGTATAACATTTTGTGGTCTTTTCTGTGTCTTTTATATGTCCTATGTTGTGGAAGTGTTATATTTAATTTCTTTGCCATCTCTGTTTGTTGTGTGTTTGTATTGTTACATATTGAAAAGAATAAGTGATCAGACGAATATTTGTGGTAATCCAATCGTACAATTGGAAATACTGGAAATATATATGTGTACACTGTATAAGCTTGGTGACTTAAAATATAATTTGCTAACAAGCTGTGTGTTGTTTCGTGGGAAAGATTTGGGCAATTTCTAAATATGTGTATAACGATTAATGGAATCGAAAGATTTGGTGCTGCAAATTGTTGTTAAGATATAGCGCATGAAAGGATTTTATGGAAGGATTTTATTACTAAGATTGTCATGATGTATCTTTGTGCTAGAATCGAAAATAATGAGTTAGTCTAATGTAATAGTTTAAGTCTGTTTTGTGTTTTGGGGAAAAGTGTGTTGAATTTTTTTATGACATGGGAAACCTTCCAATATGCAAATAGGACAATACTGTGTCTGGATGATGTAACTTCCCTGAAGAGTTGGCAGTGTTGACATGCATAGCAGAAGATAATAGTAGAGGAAAATCATTCCAGTGAGTGATAGATTTTCTGTCAGGCTCTACGTTGTATTCATTTATTTATTTGACTTGTGATTTCATTGAATCAGTGGTTTAGATTTAGATGGTGTTATGTCTTGTAGTGTCTCAGCTGGAAGGAAGAGTTTAAAATTATGGTTTGGCCTTATTTGAGTGGTTTCTAGTGTATCATTTTCTAGAAATGCCTGATAAGTACGTTCAATTGCTGTTAGAATGCAGGTACATTAGTCGAAGTTACTGTTGTTATACAGAAGGTGGTGTGACAGTTGTTAATGAAGCTATCTACTGCTGATACTATATGATATGTTGTAGATTTGTGTTTTATGATGGATATTAATTTTTCGTTTTCTGTACTTTATTCTCTTCGTTATTACCTTGTCGAATGTTAGATACTGAATTTTATGCCTATTGTTGTTATTGTTTAATCCAGGTCAGCTCTGATCGACCAGGTTATGAACAAAGATACATCCACTACATTCTCTTCTCTTTCTTTTCATTAATTGTGCCAATCTTTTATGAGAAAAGGCCATGTTTTATGAAAAATTTGGCTGTACTTTCTAACAAGTCATGACTGGTGTAATATGAAAATACTCGGAGTTGTGATCAAAGAACTAAGAAAAGTCATATTTGGTTCTTCTCTGTTGTCATTGTCGCTGCTTTAAAGATAATGCTGACCAATATGACATCCAATTCAACAGCTAAACAAAACATGCATTTTGCATAGTTGTGGTTCTTTTTGGTTGTATTGTAACGTTAATGAAGCCATGTTTCTCCAACATTCGGCTGATAATCCGACTAAAATACTGACGTCAGACCAGAGTTAAATATATGATTTAACATGTATCTTAACAGCTAAGAAACATTTATTTCTGTTTGCAAAGTATTGTTATGGAAATTTGCTTCTATATTAATGGAACCGGATTGTTTGTTCGATGGACAATATCTAAATGGTTTAAAATGATTTACAGCCTATCTATGTCGCGAATACATATGATTATATATACAGATTTAGCTGCTTAATTTCCAACACTAGAAATATTTAATGTTCAGCAGATGGTGGATGACAGGAGAACAGTCTATATAGAAATGAAGTATTGCAGGATAGCAGCTGTTCTTCCTTTGCAATTATCTCTCTAGCAAGGAATACAACAACGATGACAACATGACGACGACGATGAAGAAGAAGAACTTTATTTTATTTGCTGCAGTGGCTCGAAGAGATACTGAAAAATACAGAGAAACGTTCAATAATAAGATTACTCAGTTGTATTGGGTGGAACGGATAAGTTATACAAAGGAAGGAAAGGAACGAAAGACGTTATACAATATATAAATGAACGAATTAAAAATTATGAAATCTAAAAATTTTATCAGAAATTTATTTTTAAAATGTAAGATAAAACAACTATATATTCATATAAAAATTTAAACTACGTTGATCAAAGTACCTCAACTTACCCAATAATATATGCATTATATGCATATTGCTAAGTTCCATTATTGTTCAAGACTGGAAATTCCAAACTCTTTCTTGAGAAGATCTTGTGTTATATCGGGAAAGTGAGGAAACTCATCTTCTGGACCGTTAAATATAATACTTCATAAAATCTATCTGTGAATTATAATTCTGAACTTTTCATGCAGTTCAAAATGCGATCTCATTTCATTGTCGATCCGAAATTTGTGTAATTATTCCTGGTGTATATTATACAAGTATTCCAAAATGACTGCGAATTTCATTTTAATCATATCGGGGCAAGGTGGGGGCTAATTCCGCCCGCAAGTTATTGGTGCATCTTTTTTTTTGAGAAGTCTTACTTCTAAGAAAAAATTCCTTCTTCGCAGGAGGTATCCTCTATCTCACAATTTTTATCGTCACTAGGCGTTTTTTTGTTTTCGTTTTCCTGTTTTTTTTTCTTTTTAAAGAAGTCTGTTGTCCCCCACCGAACTACCTGGTTCCATCATCATAAGCAAAATGGCTGGTGCTGCAAATCAGGAAGAATTTCTTTGTTGCTTTGTGTTAACAGTTACTGTTGTGGTTAGCTGTAGCTAGAAGACGAAAAATTTTGGTCCTAGAATTTACTACTGGCGATGAGATGGTGTCGATTTCACTTGCCATCTCATTAGTTTTGTTTGGGAACGACAGGTTCATGTAACTGGTTTATCCTTTTGTACTTTGCGTGTAGGAAGCTTTTATATAGATTTACTGTCACATATGTAAGAGCTGGGTGGTCTACCGTGGATGCTGAGAGTTAAGCTCTTCTTCTCAGTTCTACCTATGAAACAAAATTTTCTGGTCTGCAAGATCAAGAGGACTTGTATGTTCATGGTGGTCTTCCCTTACTACAAATTGCCAAATTCTATTTCAATATTAACTACCTCCCAAATTTTGCCTCAAAGGTAATTACTAACCAGAAGTTGACATCTTCAGAAATATCTCTGATAGTGAGTCTTGTAGTCCTTCTTCCTTAGAAACTTGCTGAAAATCACGATAGGCATAAGAAGCTTCTTTCTGTCAAAAACGTGCTATTGATTTCTTGCATGATGCCCAGACACAAAGAGCATGAGAGAAGTGCGGCAACTGCTGCTGCAATGAAGGTGAAATTAACGGCAAGGAAAGAAACGCATGTAGAATAGGTGGGAGTAGAAATCTTTGCGTGGAAAATATGTGACCCATAGCAAAGAAGCTGATGTTGACCAGAAGCAAACCCATCAATGGCTACAGAGCTCAGAGTTAAAGGCAGAGAGCGAAGGCTTCATCTTAGTTGCTCAAGATCAAAGCTTATTGACCCGGAAATACCAAGCCAATGTGGTGAAAAATGGAATAGACCCAAAGTGCTGATTCTACAATGTTGAGTTTGAAACAGTGGATCACTTAATCTCTTGATGCAGTATAAATCAAGATATAATAGAGTTGGTCAATATCTACACTGGTTAATATGTCCGCATTATAAAATCAAAACATTTGACATTAGGTATAGGAACCACCCTGAGGCTGTATATGAGGGAGAAAATGTAACAACTCTTTGGGACTTCCTTGCACATACAGACAAGATCATCAAAGCCAATAAACCGGATATTGCTGTGAAAGAAGAAAACAATAACATCTGATTATTGATCGACATAAGTATTCTTTGGGATCATAATATCTCGGCAAAAGAGATAAATATAAAGATTTGCTCACAAACATCGAAAAGATGTGGCATCACATTCGGTTCCGCATCACGGCACATCGATGTCTGTGGTGTTTCTCTTGAACTGGTGATATCCCATGATAGACAGAACAGCTGAACCGGTGATTTCTTGATTTTACACATTGACCTTAGGTTGGAGGTTTTCCCAGAACACACCAGTTGAATCCTGTAGAAGTCCAGAATATCCATCAACTGTGTTCCCTTGCAAATAGAGGACTGTCACATTCTGAATGTTGGCATCTGTTCTTGGTGTTCACTCGATCTAAGACTAGAGTTTCCTTGAAAAGATGAGTTGCGGGAAACATGTCTGACGAAGAGCAATCACACGTGTTCACTGTCAAAGAATCATTGCTGAAGGAATCTTAATGCGCAAATAAGCGCATCAGGAGCCGCGACTTACTGCACGCATTCTGTACAAGAGATGCACGTAAGCAGACGCCCTACTCTACTCAAAGAACAACAATAAAAGTTGATATATATATACCGAAGGTGAAGTACGCGAAAGCAATTTCTGTTCGACTTTTCAGTCTTCTTATTAGTGAAACAAGCTACCATATTCGTAACATCATCCGAGGTAACCGGTATTATAGCTTGTGCATCGCAGATTTAGTATTGCTCTTGGATGTCCAGAATAAACGAGCAAATTAACAAGTCCGGCTGTCTAATGTCAGACGATCCTCTAGGACGGCATAGATTTATCACCGTACGTGATGAACTGCAAGCCCATCGATTTGCCAAGATTAGCCTTTTCAAATAACATAGTTTCGTATTTCTTGAGAAGGTGACGATTACTCATCCACCGTGTTATCTAACAAGAGTAGATGGCATTATGCATTGAAGCGTTCTTGCTCTTTATCGTATGCGCTAAAGAAGTACATCCTACTACAAGATTCAATGCTTTATTAAATATTGCTGCTTTTCCGTCTCCAGATCTAGGCCGACTGCAGATGCGTATGAGATTCTCCATAGAAAAAGTAACTAGCAATAAGCTACCAAGAAGTAGCCACCTCAAAACATAAACTTGATTTATGAGACTAAGATGTTACTTTTTGTTGGTGTTATATTATATGCGCTTTCTTGTTGATAATAGAATGGTTTCAGGTTTGACTTTTTTTTTTGTCGCTTCGGGGGTAATGTCGGTAATGCTGGTGTGAATGTGGGGATTGTTTAAGAAATCTCTTCTTTTAGAAAGATCTTTGGGCGCATTTTAACGGTCTTTGATATTCTTCTTGTAAAATGTAGAAACGTTGTTCCCTCTTCTGAAAACCTAAGAATTAACTGCTTGCCAATACAGCCTCTACAGTCAAGTGACAATTATAAGTATCGCAAACAAGATGAGAACGTCTGATATGATGGATCCATAAATAAGGAGAGGATCAGAAATAAATACTTCAGGAGAGTAATGAGAAAATAGTCATCAGAACACTCAGCTTACCACAAGCATATTGCCCAAAACACGTTTGCAGTACATGTCCTTACGCCTACGTTTGTTCTTCTGAACTGGTCACTGCAAGATTTTAATGAGATAAATTTTCGAACTCGCAAGCTGCTACAGAAAACTTCGACATCAATGGAGATGTAGACAAGCTATACTTCCTATGCAAGGATGATGGCCATAATCTCAAATCAGTACTGATGTCATAGGAAGCACGTATTGTGATACTGAAACATCTGCAATAGAGGAAAGAGACCAGTAACTATCTTGCCCAAGTTTATGACCACGAAACCAACAACATAATTAGGATAGCTAATGAACTTGAGAAAAGATCCGAAATAAGAGTTGATACAGATCTCTCTCCAAGGAACGTTGGTAAAATCTATTTATCAGAATAATGGAAAAAGCCTGAACCAGATTACATAGAAGATAACACGTTGGCACTTGGTACGTAAAACACAAGCTACAGAAGGGATCACTTATGTCAGCATGAAGTACCGACAAGTTTATGACCCCACACTTTGAAGGCTACATCCATGCAATCCAAGAACAAGAATTCCTCATCAAGTACCTACAACATAAAGAGCAGAAAACGGTGACAAACAACAAATGTAGACTGTGCACGACTAATACTGAAGGCATCAACCACATTATTGCCAACTGCGAGTGAATATCTTCCAGTTATTACGTTCCGAGGGGGCTTAATGCTGTGGCCAAAAGGGTCTGAACAGGATAATAAGAATGAAAATACCTACAGACGAAGTCGACCATAATGAGACCGACGGGTTAAAAGAATATTGATGGAACTTGAAAATTAAGACACAACCGGCCAGATATCGTTGTGAGACTACAAATAAAAGATATGTTCTCTTGTGAACATCAGCTGCCCCCTGGACACAATTGTCGTTAGAAAATTAAAGAGAAAGATGGCATCTAAGGACCATTGATAAAGAGTTTGCAAATCCAGTACCGATGAAACACTTTCAGCTTCATGCTTATTGTTATTGGAGGAACGGGATACATAACAACCTGTCTGGAGCAAAGTATGGCTGAACTTGGGATTTTCAGGAGAGAACGCAAATTCTTAATTCATAAGCTACAAATGATCACGATGTCTGGGACTATGAAAATCTGCAAGATCTTATTAAGATTTAAAGGACGATGGCTAAAAGAAGATACTTTTCTTCACAATCTTGCTGTCCTATAGATGACCTTCCAAACTTATATTATAAAGAGAAAAACACATGTATGTATGTATGTATGTATGTATGCATGTATGTATGTATGCATGTATACACACATACATATGTATGTATTGTACCGTAGTTACTCGTCGCCAATTATTGAGTTATTGCCACTATTTATGACAATAATTGTTTATACTATAACCGTGTAGTAATAATAAAATATATAACGAAGCAGGGTAACAACAACGTAACATTGCAACAAATTCTCCATGAACTATTTACGAGCCAGCAACGATATTCCGTCAATTACCAAAAGGACACATTACGACTTCGTGCGATTAACACCTACTCTCTCTCTCTCTCCCTCCTCCTCTCTCTCACACTCAGATTGCTACTATTTATAGTCGTTCGCTCAAGTCTATTCTCGCAGAGACTCGCTACATTTCCCTTCTGAGATTTCGGCTTCCGTAGGAAATGAAATTTATTTTCTTATTATTATTAACCTCTCTTTCCAACACCTCTTCCTTTTTGAAATTTTGCTTCCCCAGGGAATTTATTACCTTTTCCGCTTAGGAATTATTTCTAGATGTTCAATCTGTTTACGTTCTCTTTTACTGCTCCTTCTAGTCACAATCTCTTTCGGTGCTGGCACATCAAAGATGTCGTAAAACACTTCCATTGGAATTTCCGTCCTTGCTTCTCTATGTCTGAATTTTAATTAATTTAGGTGTCGTTTATGCTCCCATCGTTGGCCTTTTATTAAATACACCATGTTTTCAATTCTTTTAGTCACTATACTATCTTGCCAACTCTCTTTAACGTTCTTGTATACTTTGAAACGGACTTTGTCTCCGACATCAAAACGTTTATTTTAATTTTTTGTATTTTCTCTATAGGGTTTTTCCCTTTGGCAACAATTTGCCAAAGATCGATTTAATCGTTCGGACGAACATTAGCTCTGCCGGCGACTTGCCTGAACTGGTATTCGGATTGGGCGATATTTTATACACCCTTAAAAATTTAGTTAGCGCTTCGTCATTTCCTAACTTGCTCCTTGCATTTTTTTAAAGCTCGCTTGAAAGTATCTACGAATCCTTCTGCTTGCCCATCTAACCTCAGGTGGCAGGGTAGGGTAAACATGTGCCTGATTGCATGCATTTGTATCGAGAAAAAAGTTCGCGCAGGAACTTTATTGTTGCATTTGAGGTTGGTTGACTTCCGGCCACTTGGTAAAGCTATGAACAATGATCAAGTAGTACGCGTCATTCACCGGTACAGCGTATTCTATATTTATGCTGGGCAATGGACTATCAGTCTCAGGCCACAATTTTCAATGTCCTGTTCCGTGGTGGGCTAATACACGTAACTCCTCATGAACGCTTTCATTCTTGACATCCCCGGGTGTCCACTATGAAATTCATGTAATACGCATTTCTGTAGTGCAGTTGGTACTACCACTCTTTGTGCGTACATTAATACATAATCGCAGAGTGAAAAATAGTTCGCATTCGTGTCTCTCTTTTGTTTATTTTTCAAGGTTACCTTCAATTTTATGAAATATTTGTCTTCCACTGATTTACTTTTTATATCTTGTACAGTCACTGGCAGCTTCTGAATGACATTACACAAAATGGCTTTTAATTTTTTCTTAAATTCAGCTTTTAATTTTTTCTAAATTGCTAGGATTTTCAAGGAAAATAAAATCTCTTAACGACACTGAAAAAAAAAAAAAAAAAAATTCCAAGACAGAACAATGATTCCCAATTTTAGATTCTGTTGATGAATATATATACATACCTCGTTGTGTGCATCTACAATTTCAGTCGTTACCAGTACTGATGTATATAATACACGCGCGAGCGCACGCACACACACACACACACACACATGCACACACATAAGCACACACATACACGCACTCACACACACACATATGCACACACACAAGCACACACATACACGCACTCATGCGCGCGCGCGCCCCCACACATGCACGTATGCATAGACACATACGCGGGCGCGCTGGCACGCACCACTCACAGCCTCCCCAAAAAGACACTCCCGAACACAGTCACACTCGCATGACATTTCAAGTTAACAGCATGATTAGTTTAAACTGAATTACAATAGAAAATGAAGACAAGGGAGACAAATCCGCATTACCTTATCGTTTACGTCCCTTGTAAAGAAACAAGGGAAATCACTTCTGTCAATTTTATTTTGTAATTAGTAGTTCCAAATCAGTTTAATCGTGCTTTCATGAATTTATATCGAGGGACGCAGACGTTGTCGTCTATTTAAGATAGTTTCCCTTCCAGTTAGTGCCTTGTGGCATATAAACATTAGCATTCAGTACTGTTACAGTATATATCTCACTCAGAGATTTAAAACAAATCGTTTTTCTCTATACGAGATTAGCGACTGTGCGTCACTTATAGAGGATATACCATTTGCGAGCAGAGGAGAAAGCTTTCGTCAGTAGCTTCTGATTATTTCACACTGAGGACGGGTAACCACCAAGAAACCTCAGGTCTGTGAGTATCACGTAATGCTAGAGATAGAAGCGATGACCTCCCTTGCAAATTGCTATACGGATACCAAGTGTGTGTCGATAGCCATTTGGAAAAAAATGTTTTCCTGGGTCTAAAACAACAGTAACATCATCATTTATAGGACTGCCACATTCTGTTGGTATATATTTTGAGAGAAGATTTTTTCTCAAAGAGTTAAGATTGAGAAAAGAACCTTTTTAGAAAGTCGAAAGGCATAACCATTGGGAAGAAATTTCACAAAATGTGTATGGCTTTGTTTTAATAGATGTGCAAACGCTTTCAG
>NC_142929.1:25692856-25725356 GCF_046866305.1 Octopus bimaculoides | reverse complement strand
CGACATAAAGTCACACAAACTAGAAATCATAGCCATAAGCGAGACCAGACTCCATGATCAGCGGGCCCTAACGTCCATATTTGGCAGACAGTTTAACATTTATTTTTCTCCCTGTCTGCCGAGAATGGGCGGTAGTGGCACGGCGGTACTCTTTCGCAAGAGTCTGGAGCTCGAAGTAAAACAGTATTCATAGACCCGGAGGGTAGATTGGTTGATCTGGATGTCGATGGCAGCGATGGGTGTGCTTTTCGACTCATATCAGTATACGCACCAGCTTTAACAGGTAGGCCGGATTTCTTTCGACGTCTAGAAGTATTCCTAGGAACGTCTTGTCCTTTACTTTTAGTGGGGGATTGGAATGCTACCTTGGACACGCATCTAGACTACGTGGGCAGAGATATGAATAGACGGGGATGCAAATGCCACAAAGACCTGCTCAGACGCTTTCAACTGTCTGACAGGTACCGACTCGACCACCCGAATGCGCCAGCGTGGACATGGAGCAACCGCATCGGGTCATCGAGATCGTATCTAGATAGAGTACTGTGTAGGAGAGTAGATAGAGATAGCATAGGGTGTCCACAATTTCACATAGTCAGCTATACGGATCACAAACTTGTGACGTGTACGCTAGACTTAGATAAGACACATAGGCAGGGCCCCGGTTACTGGAAACTAAACGCGTCTTTCCCATCGGGACAGGTTTTCAGAGACCGGATTAGCACGTTAGCAAAGAGGGCTTTGACGGGAGCCATCATCAATAACAAATGGTGGTTTGCCCTCAAGAGAGCAATAAAAGCAGAAGCGGTTAGGTATAGCAAAGCACTAGCCATAGACAGAAACAGAGTAGAGGGTGAGCTAGTTAGGAAACTAGAAGAGGCAATTAGAAGTGGCATCGCATCCGACGTTTTGGCAGCGAGGTTGGCCCTAGACCAACACTTCAACGCCAAACAAGAAGGGTGCGTTGTCAGGGCTAGGATGCGTGCTCTAAGGAACGAAGGTGTTGGAGCTGCGCGAGAGGCTCGGGTGGCGGAGGCGCAACAGGGCAACAGAGCCACCATTCGGTCTCTGGTGGACGAACAGGGGCGCGAACTGCTCGAGCCAAGCAAAATGTGTGAGGCCTTTTAGCGGCACTTTAATCGACTATTTGGGACGAGTGGCGAGCGAGAACGCAGGGTGGACTTCAGTGCCTACCAGCACAGCCTGCCACGACTCTCGGCAAGAGAGGCGGTGTGCTGCGAAGGTGCCATCACGGCGGTGGAAGTGAGGGACGCGATGGCGGGATGCTCGAGGGACAAATCTCCGAGCTTTACAACTGTATGCGAGACTTGTTTGGAGCCGTCTTGGTGGCGGTGTACTGCAACTGGCAGCAGAACGGGAGCATTCCCGGTTTTGTGATCCGAGGAGCCGTAACGCTGCTGAAGAAAGAGCCAAACAAGGGGGACGTCATAGATAACTTTAGGCCCATCACTCTGCTCAATGCAGACCTGAAAATTTTGGCCAAGGTGTTAGCCAAGCGGTTAGCGCTTGTCATCGAGAAACTGATCGGCAAGGCGCAAACGTGCGCCGTGCCGGGCAGGAGCATCCATGACAACCTCCATCTGATGCGCTACATCATAGAGCGGGTATTAAGGAACCTGGCATGGATGGGGCCCTGATCAATTTAGATCAATCGAAAGCTTTCGATAGGGTAGACCATCAATACTTGGAGGCTGTCCTCATGGCGGCCGGCTTCGGTCCCATTTTCCGCGGCTGGATGGCTGCCTTATACAGAGGCATCCGTTTGGTAGTTCGCATCAATGGGCACCTATCAAGACCCTTCGACATTGCACGTTCGGTCCGTCGCTCCTGTACGTATTGACTCTCGAGCCACTACTGCGGAAGCTGGCGACGCTGTGGGGCATCCCGCGAGAGTTGGGATGCGGGACGAGCGTGTCGGCATACGCGGACGACGTCACCGTCGTAGTGTCTAGCCAAAAGCACATCGAGCTTGTCGGCGAGACACTTAAAGGCTACGAAGCGGTAACGGGAGCAAACATCAGCCGGGATAAGTCAGTGGGCTTGCGGCTCGGCACCTGGAGAAGCAAACCCATGCCGTCAAGCAGCGCCTCCGTCGTGGAACGTTGGACTGACGGTCCGGTTGAGTTGCTCGGGGTCTGGTTTGGTCCGGACCTCCAAACGGAGAAGAACTGGGACGAGATAACGAGAAGGGTGGCCACTCTAGCCCGGCAATGGGCCGAGAGGAAGCTGTCCCTAAAAGGTCGGGCGGAGGTGGCGAACACGTACATCGCGTCCGTCATCTACTACCGCCTAACCGTCGTTCCTTGTCCCGACCCTACCATCACCAAGCTGGAGCGCATCCTCTTCCGCTTTTTGTGGAAAGGAAGCGTTCCGATGGTTAGGCGATCCGTTTGCTGCCAACACCCGTTAAAAGGAGGACTGGGCATGCCGTCGTTGCTGATGCGCAGACACGCGCTGAGACTGCGACATCTCCGACTCTACGTAGACAACGGTGAACAGGTGTGGTCGCCGTTTGTGCGACGCGCCTTCCCGCAGCTCGTCTCCATGACCGAACTGCAGTCGTGGATCAAGAAGAGGCCGAGGAAGGGCGAATGGCACCGCGAGTGTCGCGTTGCTCTCCGGCAACTCCAACACCCCGGGTCAATCTTGAGCGACTGCATCACAACTAACAGTTAGCATGGATTGTCATCTTTAAGAGAAAATTTCTAATGAGAAACACTCTGTTAGCCATATTTGTTTACCAAGGGTTCAGTTTGGATTCTTAATACCTTCTACCTGAAACACACACACACTCTCTCTCTCTCTCACACACACACACACACACACACACACACACACACACACACACACACACACACATGAGGGTCCTCTGCTGAATTTTAGCGGAATTCGCTAAATGTCTCATATTAGTTAATGAAAAAATGTTATTTCATGACTTCAAATGTGATAGTGTCCATATTAATATTGATATTGATAGAAAAATATGCATATTAGTAAAAGAATAATATAAATATAAAATTTTTATCGTGTGGTACCTGTCCCTGGATAGTTTATCGAGACATTCTGTTATAACGCTCCTGTGCCCATTACGTTTATTCACAAAATTCCCTTATTTTTTTTTCTAGTCCCCTAAGACTGGCAGCATATATTTGGCTATGATGTGCTAGCGAGATTTATTAAGACCGAAGCCTTTCAGGAATTGTCACCAAACGGCTTAGGATGAAAATGATTTTCCACTGCATTCACTGTTTGAGTTCAATTTAATTAAAGTCTGAGTTTATTTCCTCTTCAGCTCATATTTAGAATTTTCTATCTGGACAATGATTGTTCAAAGATTAAAAATGTAATTTTAACTCATTATATTCTTTTTGGACATACTATATCTATAGCATGCTACTGCCTTCTTTTCTTTATGTGTTTTTGTGTGTATGTGTATGCTTGTGTATGGGTACGCATGTGTATAGGTGTGTGTATATGTCAGCGCATATATGTAATAGTCTGTTTACAAAAATCATTGTGACTTCATTTGATCTCACATCTCGTTAGACATTAATCACTACACGTAAGAAGTTTCTACGTGGTTGCTCGACCTGCTAGAATTAACAGCCAAATTTGTTTAATTTGTCAAATTGCACATTCCTAACTTTTTTTTTCATGTTACATTGATAATAGGAGATGGAAAAGTGCACGTGTGAATTAAGGCTAGATCTAATATTTCCGGGATTACTTGCGGCTAAAAATATTTAGAACAACAGTCCGCGTAAACATTGCTACTTCTCTTTAATGCCTTAGCACATCATCCGCACAGACATTAGCACTTCTGTCTAACTCCTCAACCCATCATACACTTGCCTTTCAAACACTCCTACTATTAGTTTAATACTGTATAGGACTTTTCGAGCAGAGCTGACCTGGGGCTATGCAACATCAACAATAATTTTCAGTAATTCTTATTTGAATCTCATTTTGCTTGAACAGAATTATATTAAGAACATTCTTAGCCAGGGGTTGATTTTGCTTTCTGAATGCAATTTTCTTTTCAGACATAAATCAATGTAGATTTATTGTGCTTCCAAATATTTTAGTTTATTGAAGCTAGTTTGATTTCCATAACTTATCGCAACATACGGGCAGTACTTAAAGACTGCTGTTGTTTACTTGGATCCAGTCAGCCTGGTGGAATTAGAATGTATTGATGGCACGTGTAGCTGTTAAATTGAGTATTCATAAACATTAAAAACACAAATATTTTTGCGAAAAAAATAATTTCTTTTTTGTATTAGTGAATCCGGACCCGTCAACGACACAAATTTACAACAATCTCATAAGACTGATTTTATCAAAAAAAAAAAAAGAAAAAAATTACTCTCAGACAAAAATTGTCTCCTCACCAGGTTGCAATGTTTCATGAAAATTATTGTTGTTGCTGTTTACTTCAGATCAACTCAGTTTGAATATACTTATGAACTAAAACAGTGCTCCGCAACCGGTATTCCGCAGCACACTGGTGTGCCACAAGACGATGCTAGGTGTGCCGCAGTGGAACTTGAATATATTTTTTTTCCCTATACTTTTAGTTACATTTTCAGTTCAGGTGTACTGCCGTATTTTGAAAAGACTAAAAAAAAGTGTACCGCTACTGAAAAAAAAGTTACATCCATACGTAGTTGTCATTTAACAAATCATTCAAGTTTTAAGGCAGCAAGATTATACTTTGATGGACATATTTGTCTGCAGTTTCTAGAAGAGCACGTGGCCATATCGAGACTTCTTCAGTTGCATCTCTTAAGAAGTAATTTATGGGATTTGATTATGGTTGAATAGCAGAATTCTAAATAAACTCTGAAACTTAATATTCCTTTCATTGTCGAGATACTTAATATTGGTTTCAAATTTTGGCCTTAGGCCTGCAATTTCGAGCATGACGGTAAGTCGATTACATCGATCCCAGTGCATAACTGGTACTTATTTTACCGATCCCGAAATGATGACAGGCTTAGCCGGCCTCTGTGGACTTCGAACTCAGAACGTAAAGACGGACGAAATGCCGCTTAGCATTTTGTCCGGCTTACTAACGATTCTGCTACCTCGCCACCTTACGACATATTTAATGTTATTAACATCAGACAAGGCGGTGAGTCAGCAGAAACGTTAGCACACCGGGCGAAATGCTTAGCGGTATTTCGTCTGTCTTTACGTTCTGAGTTCAAATTCCGCCGAGGTTGGCTTTGCCTTTCATCCTTTCGGTGCCGATAAATTAAATACCAGTTGCGTACTGGGGTTGATCTAATCTATTGACCCCTCCCCTAAAATTTCAGGCCTTGTGCTTAGAATAGAAAAGAATATTAACATCAGACTTACACTTTTTCGAGTTCTGTCCGTAAGGCTTCTCCATAGAGAAGCAAACATGATCGGGTTCATACACACGCACTCACATACGTACTTACATATAGACACTCATTTGAATGTATGCGTGTGTGTGTTGGAGGCGAATCAATAGAGTCATGATAAAATGCTTTGTAGTATTCGATCTGGGTTCAAACTATGTAGAATCCCACCGATTTCATTCCTGCATGTTATCATCCCAAAGTCGATAAAAATATAACCGATTCAGTACTACTCTCTTGAAAGAAATACATACATATATAAATACACATATATATATATATATATATATATATATATATATATATATATATATATATATATATATATATATAAGAAGAGAGAGAGAGAGAGAGATAGACAGACATACAGAGAGAGAGAGAGAGAGAGAGAAAGAGAGAGAGAGAGAGAAAAGAGAAGAGCGTGAGAGAGTGTGCAGTCTGTTAGTTTTCGATACTTGAAACACTTCGTTTGGTCACAACAGCCGCCGTATTAATCCATTAGGGTCCCAAGGAATACTAGAAACATTCATTATTTGCCTCCATACGTGAACGAACGCGCGTGATAACGGTGAATCTTCGCGAATAAAACATTTTCCGTGTATCATATACGAATTCTCCGGAGAAGATTACATAAACTCAACGTCGAAGAATCGAAACCGTTTCCACTTGTACCGTTCTTAATCTATGTTCTCTCGCCACTACTCATTTACACTTACATAAGATAGTGCAAATTAATTCGAAAGAAGGTGACACACACGTCATGTTTATGGAGTTGAGTTATGACAGCAAAATAAATTTTCATAGAAAGTCACGAGAGACATTAGAGATGGTGACAAATATATGAAGCAGGATATAGTGCAGAGAGTTAGGTGGCAAAATCAATTAGAGCAAACTGAGAAAAACGCAAGGTATTTTCATTCTATGCTCTCCTATACATACATACATACATACATACATACATACACACAACAGACACACAAACATACGTAGACAAACAGACACATACATACAGGCAGGCAAGCACACACACTGACAAACATACACACATACACATACGCACACACCGATATATATTAAGCAAACAGATATTTACTGAAACTCACACTGCTCTGCGAATAAGCACATACATATATATGTATATATATACATAACTATATATTTACATATGAGTTTGTGTCTGTAGGTGTTATATATATATATATATATATATATATATATATATATATATAAGAACAGAAACTCTCTCTTCCTCGTTCTTTCTCTTTCTCTCTCTCTCTCTCTCTCTGACACTATGATAGCAGCTTCCATGAGAGAAGAAAACAAGTGTGTGTGTATGTATGTATATATATATATATACATATGCTCACACACAGAAAGAAAGAGGAAGAAATGAGAGAGGGAGAAAGAAAGAAAGATAGACAGATAGATAGATAGTTAGATAGATAGATAGATAGATAGATAGATAGATAGATAGATAGATAGATAGACATGCGTGTGTATTGTTGATAGACGAACATAATACAAGTAGTCGGTGCCTAACTTTAGGTCTATGGCTATTCAAAGAACATGAAATATAGCAAAATGCATGAACAGAAAATCATTTACTCCATACACACATACACTCTCTTGCGTGTGTATGCATAAATATATGTATGTGCATACATATATACAACATATACTAATACATATATTAGTATCTAGATCTATCAATTTCTCTCGTGTTTCTCTGTGCGCGCGTATATATATATATATGTACATTCTTTTTCTTTTATTCTTTTACTCGTTTCAAAGCTTTGACTGCGGCCATGCTGGAGCACCGCCTTTAGTCGAAGAAATCTTCCCCCAAGACCTATTCTTTGCAAGCCTAGTACTTATTCTACTGGTCACTTTGGCCGAATTATGGGTACGTAAACATACACACCAACATCGGTTGTCGAGCGATGTTGAGAGGGGGGGGGGGGCACACAGACACACAAAGATATATACTCTTTTACTCTTTTACTTGCTTCAGTCATTTGACTGTGGCCGTATGTATGTATGTATACATCGGGCTTCTTTCAGTTTCCTTCCTCCAAATCCACTTACAAGTCTTTGGTCAGCCCGATTCTATAGCAGAAGACATTTGCTCAAGGTTCCACGCAGTTGGACTGAACCCAGAATCATGTGGTTGGGAAGCAAGCTTCTTATCACACAGCCACACGCACCTACACACAGCCACACACACACACACACACACACACACACACACACACACACACACACATACACACACACACACACACACACACACACACACACACACACACACACGTATACATGTTTAAGCATGTATATTTTTCATTAAATTCTTTATTGTGTTCAAGTTTTGTCTTTTATATTTAGATCGTTCGTATTTTCTCAAAGGTTTTTGCATTTGGTAGAGAACAATAAAGTTACTGAATTCTTATTCAAAGTCTGCAGGTCACCAGTCTCATTTTGAAGAACTGAATATACTTGGTGTCTGTGTTGTTTCTTACACTGCTTGAACTGATGTACACTTTCCTGTCAAAGTTCATTTGACCGTTAGCCCTATACAGTTGCACTCACGGGTTCCTTTGTTTGTTACAGTCAAATTTTTGATGGTTTGGCTTTTATGTCAGTATCCACTTGTTAACGTTTTCCTGTAAATGTTTGCGAGTGAAATTTTGCATTGTATTGCTATATGCATTTGGCATCACACGATCGACTTACGCCAACTTCTGCACACTGAATGAACGCATTTATGCGTACACGCGTGCACACTCAGATAGTAACCCGCATGTTTGTTAATATCCACACAAGTAGAGATAAAGTGTAAAAAGGAAATAAACACACATATACATCTATATGATAAAAAAAAAGACCGTGAGATGGTCCATCAGAGATAATTCATGAACTGCTCGTAATACTAGGCAGCGGCGCCTTAAAAATAGGCTAACATATCAAGTGACGAACTTCCATATACACAAACGGGGGATGATAATCAAGGTTATCAGATCCTTTTTATCAGAGATTAGAACGATCAAGGGGAATCTAGAGCTAACATTTCCAAGACAATATAACCTCAAACCCTAGAACTCATACGGTTCTTGGGTTTGAGACTGTTACCTGGTTTCATGGGATATGAGCAACCGAGATCATAATTCTCCTCTTAAACTGGACCCCAGTCTGTTGTAGGGTTACTCATTTATAGCGGATTAGATAGAGTAACATGAAATGAAGTGCAATGATCAAGAGCACAACGCATCGACATTTCTAGGAATTGAAACTACGATCTTGCGATCATGAGTGCAGCACACTTATCGCAGGGTATGTGCCTTCACTATCTGGGGCTAAACAATATCTGAAGCAGCCACCAAGCAAAATGCAAACCTATGTGTAGTCCACCGATCCACTAGAAATACTTGCTAAATCTTCCTCTCATAACAAATGCTACGACCATAAAAGGAAAGGATTAGATGAATGTAATCTTTTCTATTCGAAACACTGGGATGTTTTTATCATATTTTTCTCAAGCAGGATTAAGCTGGGTCTATGCGACAACAGTTTTACGAACATCAACCCGGTAGATCGATTTGCTAGAAATAACAGTCACAGCTCCTTATCTTTTTGATTTGCTTTCGTTTTCATTGCTTGGCATCTTGTGCGGTAAATGTTTTCTAAAATTCCTTTTCACTCAATTTCCCAATGCCACATATCAACTATGCTGCTTTGAAACCTATCTATCTATCTATCTATCTATCTATCTATCTATCTATCTATCTATCTATCTATCTATCTGCTAACACCCGTTAAAAGGAGGACTGGGCATGCCGTGGTCTTTTCCGCAGGCTTTTCTTTCAACGGCTAAATCTAAACTGTCCTCCCCTCTTTTTACACGAGAACATTACTGTGTGATACACGATCCCTATTGATCGCTTTTTTTTTCTCGATCCCTTTTGATCGAACTCCCCCCTTTTCCCCTTCCTACGATCCCTATTGTTTTTTTTGCTTTTTTTTTCCTTCCCCCTCCCAAAAAGAAAAGCTCTACATTGTATCTGTCCCATCTTTGTTGAGCCCTGTGTGGCTAATAAAAGAAATGTATCTATCTTCTGTCTGTCTGTCTGTTTATCTATCTATCCCTTTCTCTGCGTGTGTATATTATATATATATATATATATATATATATATATAAAGAAAGAGAGAGAGAGAGAGAGAGAAGAGAAAAAGCTATTAAAGACGGAAAATGAAGCGAGAGATAATAAATGTAGAAGAAAAAAAATAAAAGATAAAAAATATAAATAGAGTAACAAAGAAAAGAATAGTGTTAGCTGTGAAGTAAATAAATCAATTTTAGAGAGGAAGACTTCTTCTGCTTTATCATAAAAGTTTACAAATGATTATTAGTGGTCTCAGAAGAGTATAAACCTGTGAACACTTCTCTCAGAATTAAAACTGAAAAGCAAATTTGAATATAAATGAAGTTTTATATTTAAATATAAATGAATCTAGATAGAACAATGATAGTGAGAGAATTCTAAATAGAAACAAAGCCATAACTTGCTTGACATACTTTTAGAAATCAGGTCGCTTCTTTGTAGACAATGTAGCTGAGACAAAAGCTCTGAATAGCAGCGTTCTGTATTATAAATGAAATTACGGTTTGGGCTAAGATATGTAATATAATGAGATGTAAACAAAAACGTCTGATAACAAAGATGGCAGAAGCAATTAGCAGGCAAATACTCCCTGTAGGTGGGTTTTGAACGCCAAGAATATCAGTTGATCAGAATTAGTTAAAATATAGACAGCGTAGTTTGAAGTTGATCTGGATATGTCTCATGAACGTAGCATATACTACTCAGTCGGTAAAACCAAGCGTCACCAAATATGCTTCATGGGTTGTTGCTTAGTGTATTGAACGAAAGAACACTATGGATGCCTTTTATTGTGCTATTTCACATAAAGTTTTAGATAATAACAAAGCGAGAAGTCTGAGCCAGAAGAGATTATCTAAGACAAATATATAAATGAAGGGAAAGGAGAAAAACCGGTTTAATTTTTTAATACAAATACCTAATATTCAACTGAATCTAAATCTCGAGTAATAGATTCTAGAGAGAAAAAGCTGTTGCAAAAACAGAAAGAACGTCATTTCGACCAAGTTGTGGCACAGTTGATATCAATTCGGTTAGAAGTAAAGTGTTTTCTTTGTTAGCGTAACATGCACAAGCTTAAATGCATCGGTTTTTGATCATAGTTCTTAACCATTTCATTACGTTTCAATTATGTCATGAATATCCTGGATAATGAACGACAATCTCTTATGTATTCACACTAAATGAAGCTATAAGGAATAGCACACCACTTTCTACATATTTTCAATGATAAGGTTATTGTCATATTTGAGAAGAGAAGAGTTGTAATTGATGAAGCCTATAATCATACTCAACAATTAATTGTATATAGTTCACTATTCTTGCCAAATATTCATAATCACGGTAATAAACCATAGTTCAACTGTTAATATACATTACTGAACTGTATATTTCAGCAATACACAGAGCGCACACCAGTTGGAAATAGAAAGCGTTTCTTCAACAGCCTAACTGTTTCCTAAATAAAGGGATTCCATTACCACCAAGGAATATATATTAACAACAAACATTAATTCCACCGGTAAACAATTGATCGTAGCTACTCTACACAGAGTAGTAACTGATTTCAGTAATTTCTGCTTTACCTGTTGCCCCTTAGTTCTATGTCAACCTTGATAGGACAAAAGAAATGTGACTGGAGGCATTCTTGTAATAACGGTCCGGATAGAATTGTTATTGGTATCGTTAACCGCGGACTTTATTATTCGATTTATCGTGTTTTACTAAAACAGTAGCGTTCATGTTGTGAATTTGACTGCTAATTCTAGCAGGCCGAGTAACTACATAGAAACTACCTCGTTAGCTCTTCTGTGGTGTTTATCACCAGGTAAACGCTTATCGAGTTGACCATAAAGTAAAGCTGTTAGTATGATATTAATATTGTCGCTGTTTTTGTTGCGAAAGATGTTCGTATGGTTGCATTCGGGATTTTGCAAAACAAGACTATATACTGTTGTTTTCTTTATTCCACCACCCTGCAAAAAAAGTGATAGGGCTTGATGTAAGGGATAATTGGTTTATTTTCGAGCAAGTCGAGCGATCTTCTGGAGGCCTTCACTGTGTTTCATTGATTTTGTTATACCTGAGTCGGCTGGGATCGAGAAAATCCAGTGAATAAATGCATTCTTTTACGCATTTACAATAAATCCAGGAGATGAAAAACAAACCTGATACATTTCAGGAGATTTGTTAGTGAAGCTGTGACAGGATACAGACCTTTGTTTCGTATTAGACAAACACTATTACAATACTTGCCTAATACTTCCGTAATTGGAAATAAATGTCAATAGATGCAAAGATATACTTTAGGAGAAATTCCATTGGTTTACTTTCATACTTTCAGGACTTTAAAAGGATGAGAAGCCATTCTGACACATTATGGATTTAACTGCAATTGGAGATTATGTCAAATTGAAAATGGACTACTAAGAGAAACACATATAAAATGATGTTGACTATTGTATTGCTAAACGTTAAGCCATTTCAATAAATGCCTTTCTTTCTTCTGATAGTCACCATAATCTCATTTTCTAGAAATCTACGAATCGGCTTTGCTTTTAGTTCCAAGCCATTTCATTTCAGTTATGCCATAACTATCCTGGAGAAACAATGAAGCCTTTATACATATCCATAAAATTCGGAAGCATTGTGCTCTTCGAAGTGATAGTATAACTGTTTCAAGGCTAATTCAATATTAAAGCTTATTTAAGTTACAAAGTAGAAGATTGTCAAACATTGATATTATTCTACAACTAATCTCACGAGGTTTAATTTGTTCTGACATATGTCATTCTAAGTATATATTATATTTATCCTATCCCTTTCTTTATTGATGTAAATTAAAACTGATTTTTTACTTCAAATATCAATATTTATAGGGTTAGTGGACTAGGAGAATCAGTAGTGCGATGGAAGAAATGCGTTGTAAAATTTAGTTATAAAATTTAGTTATTAACTTACGAGATCATATTGTGGTTAAGTTAGACACTCATTTATTCTCCCAGGAACTCTCAGGTCCTGAGGTCGATGTAACCGACTTTACCCTCCTAAAAGAAGAAAGAGTTATATTCTGCCTCAAAACACAATATATGTTGTAATGGTTTTAGCTCTCGGTCAGTTCCATTTATTTCACTCATGATGTGAAAGTGTATCGGGAAAATGCATAACACAATGATTACATAAGACCTGATACTATAATATTGTAGGAAACACTTGGCTATAATACCTAATTATGTGAACCAAAGTAGGGGAGCCTCAGTCTGCTACAATTATTTACCAAAATTTCCTCACTTGCATTAACTGGCTTCACATAAAGGTAAGATCGTCGTTGCTATGTCTCGTACGCCTTCTGCAGCGCATTGATGATATTGCGACGACGAAAGTCTTCCCGATTAAACCCGTTATCTCCACCTACCTTGCTACTCATGTTCAGCCAGCTCATGTTATTGTCCATCCATTGCGTTCTTTGCCTGCCTCTTGGTCTACTACCCTTTACTCTTCCTCCTAAGATACTGTTTACCAAACTTCTGCTTCTTCGAATATAGTCGTAATAGATGAACTTTTGCTTTTTTTCACTATGTTCAGGAGTTGTATTTCATCTACTTGTTGTAGCACTGGCTCATTGTAAGAGATTCGTTACATTCTCCTATACAATCACATCTCAAACGCATTGATTATATTTTCTTCAAATTTGTTCAGAGCCCATGCTCCGCAACCATAAATGCTTATTGAGTGTTCCCATTAGCCTTGTTTTTAACTTAGTTGGAACACTTATGCTGTTCAAGATGTTATAATGCTTTTCCTTGGACGTTGTGTCTAAATTTCTTTCTGCTTCATCAGAGATTTGGGCTCCAAGATACTTATACATTTCAACCTGTTCGAGCTTCTCACTACCTACTTTGATGTTAACAGCTACTTTCTCGTTTCCTACTTCCATGACTTTTGTTTTCTTATGATAAAGACCATGCGTATTTGGTCCGGCTTCAGTCTTGATAATATACATTGACATATTGGAAAGTATAGTCCAAGATACCTATAAAAGCAGGTAGTCATGAATGTTAGGAATTCGATCAAAACTCCTCTTCATCAAGGCTGATACTTAACTAAACACCAACATCAACGACCAACAAAGAAAGACATAGAAGTGTAAATACATGATAATGATTCATTGCTAATGCGTAAATCTATAGTTTCGAATGAGTGTTATACGTTCGAAACTTATCCGGAAGTACTATGCACGAATTGATCAAAACTTACTGTAAATGTAAATATTAAAATATTTTCCACTTCTATGGAGTAAGTTATAAATCGAAAGTTTATAATTGTGTTACAGCTCATGTGTACGGAAACAGCTTGGTGTGTGAAATCAGATTTAATATTTATGACATATCTAAATATATAAAATTTGCAGTCTTGGATTCGAATAATATTATTGGAGATAACCGAAAGACATTGTAAATGTAATATAGTAAACGAAAACTATTGCAGAAACTGATCGTATATATGTATATGTACACACGCACGCACAAACACGCACACACACACACACACACACACGCAAGCAACCCCCCCCCCACACGATAATGAGTAATGTCGGAATTATAAAATATGCACACATATATATTTCTCAAGGTGCAAACGTTTACTTGTATAGAACTCAATTCCTTGTGATAAGCCATGAACGAAACTCAAAGTAGACAGTCATCTTTTGATATAACATACAAAAGGCAAACACACACACACACATATACAGAATAATGTGTGTATACACACAGGTATACATATGCTTAAATGCCGTGATCCTTTGTTTCGCAGTACAACAGTTTGATAAGCGTATGATCAATAAATTATAAACCAGGCTGAAATACGCACTTTAGTCGATATGATTAACTAAAGCCCTTGAAAGGTTTACACCTACAAAGCTAATGTCCAGTGACGGAAACAACTAAAACTAAATACAAAAGTTATGTAATGATTTTTGTATGGATTGGACTTTCATAAATATTTACTAGAAAACTGGAAACGCTGCTTAGATGCCGTGTGGCCTTCCAAGTTTGTCCGCCTCATTTCATTCAAAAACCTAATTACCAGCATAAACAGTAGTATCAACTTCACCATGGAATACAGTAAAACTAAACTACCATTCCTGGAGATTCTAATCATAAAACAGACAAAAACATTGAAACTGACATACATTACAATCCAACATATTCTAAACAATACCTGCTATTCTCCTCATGCCTTCCTTTTAATCTAGCAAGAAAAATCTGTACAATTGTTTTAAACGTTAAAACTCGTAATAAAAGACACCAGGAATTAAAACAACTGCTCGAGAGAAAATATCCGTCAATGTTAATAACAACGGAACAGGGCATGCGAAATCAATAGATATTCAAGAATTGTGAAAAAACCCCCCACTTCTGATACACCTAATTTATTACAATAAACAAACACCAAAACACAGAGGGTTTAACATTATTTACCATAACATTCCACTCCTGAGACAAGACCCAAGAATGAAACAAGCACTCGAAATATACAAAATGTTTAAAAACAAAAGACGACCAAGACCCCACAGGAAACTCTTCACCAGTGCTAAATTACCCTCCACAACGGTCAAAAAGTCAAAATGTTTGGCTGCCCTTACTGCGGGACCTGTATCAACTTCATCGAAGACAATAAATATAAATTTAAACCAGGATAGATGTTTATAATTAAAAAGATATTTAATCTGTTCGTCAAAAAATTCAATATATGCGACTAAATGTAACGAGGATTACATAGGTCAAACAAAATTCACTCTTAGAAATAGACTTACTATCCTTAGACAACAAATACGAGGACCCAGTACGAGGCAGATGCCACTTGGTGAACCATATGAGCAAAAAATAAGTCTCCCAGGTTTTCCACTTTACCCTTGATTTTCGACGCAAAAAATACAGTCATATATTAACGCACGGACGTACTGGAGAACCATAAAAAATCATTAAGTTTACTACTTATCACAAGATCTTCCTACATTTGATGATGAATCTGAGACAGCCCTGATTGTTAGGGATTGTCACTAAACATTTCGCTCAACTGCGACAGCTTTAACTAAAGGTGCCAAACATATTGTCACAGAACATCAAAGAACGGACGTAGAGGAGAACTTACAAAAATTTCTAAACCTGATCACGTGATCATTCTCGACCAATCAAAACGTATCTAAAACAGATACTAATTTCAATCATGTTCTCTCTATAAAACACAAGACAATTTTGAATTCCAATCAGAAGCAAGGCAGTCGCAACATAGCTCCACGTCTTTCTATCTCAACATTTGAAAATGGAAGAAATCTGTGATACCGGTTAAGATGAAAAAACATTTTTAAATAAAGAAATCTGATCGAATACCAGTGCATTATCCTGTGTGGAACAAGATAACTTTGTTTTCTATATCGGTAACAGGGAGATAAATTCCCGCCACCTCTAGCGCCATGACCACCAGATCAGTGATTTCGGCCTTCCCTGGCCTTATCAGTGATGGACGCCCGGCCGCAAGAGATAGTTACGATTCATTTCTGCTAGCGATATATAAAATCACCGAGCAAGAAAAGGCACTGTTGTCGCGACCAGCTAGTGGGCTTGTTAAAAAAATATTTATTAGAGACAGAAGCAGTATTAATGCCAAAAGGCAATATTTAACCAAAGGTTCGTTTTGCATCGAAAGCCGATATGAAAGTTTCTTTCATGGTAAGTACCACAGTATTGTTTGTTCTAACAGAAAAAAAAATACTACTTTTAAGTGGAGATAGACATTACGTTTTGATATTAATACTGCCGCTGTCGTTAATAAATAATTTTTAATAAGCCCACTGGCTAATCGCGAGGCAGAGAACCTTCTAGCACTGTGATCCCATATATAGCCGGCGGAGATGAATTGCTCGTATCTCTGATTGGATGCGGCTGGGATTTATCTCCCGGCTAGAGATATCAGCGCCTGTTCTGGCACTGTGTTTCTATATAGTGCTGGCGGAGATGAACCATTGCTATCTCTACCGGTCGGACATGCAGCATTGACAAGATCTTGGAAGGCTGAAATCAAGAGATCTGGTCGTACAGGCATTGGAGACGGTGGATTGTGTCTCCTCACTAGTGATATAAACAAAAGTTGCAATTTGCTAACATGAGAATCTCTCTCGTGTAACTACTGCGGTATTGTATATAAATAAACACTAGTCAGAAGCAAGACATGTGCGACATAAGTCACGTCTTTCTATTTGAACCTTTTGAAAATCAGTGTAAACTGTGAAACCGGTTAAAGCTTCAAGTATATCAATAAAAAAATATTTTAACTATTCTCAGTGCATTTTCATCATCTACGTTTCTTATTTTTATATGAAGAAAACGTAGTGCGTATAGTTAGAATATTCAAGGTTTACTCGACCAGATTCGACCTGAGGCTAAATAAAGAGCAACAACAGCAGTAACAATTGAAAGAAAGAGCCAGAAGAGAATCAGCAGTAAATACAACAAATCAGCAACATAATCAGCAACCACAACAACAAAAACAGGCATCCGCCATCAAATGGGACATCTGCGTCCATGACTGATAGCTACCATTTCAATTATTAAAAAAATAAATTGAAAATTGAAATCAATTCCCAAAGTAATCAAACAGGCTTTCAATTTTCTCTGATGTCTTCTTATCTTTCAAATTACTTTTATCTCGCTCTTCTAATAGTTTGTTTTCATCAACTTTCATTTTATAATCTGTTTTTGTTTTTTTACACTATTATTACTAAAACCTCAGCTGATGTCGCTTACATTAATCATGTCATTGTTTGGTATACGTCGTCGATTATATATGTATGTATGTATGTATGTATGTATGTATGTATGTATGTATGTATGTGGGTGAGTGTGTTTGAGTGTTAATGTGTATGTCTATGTGTATATGTAACCAAACACTTATGTAGTATATCTATATACACATTTATACGATAGTTTCTTTTAGTATTATTATTAATTATAATATGAATGCTGTTACTACTGTCGATCAACAAATCAACCATGAGCATTTTTGACTTTCTTTTTGTTCCACAAAGACTGTATTTAGATTTGCAATATTCAATTTGTTTTCTTTTCTGAAGGCCGAAGGGTATGTTATGAGGGAGAATTTGTTCTCCTTTTAACTAGTTTATCGACCATGTTGATATTAGATTCTTAAAATGGGCGATATCACCCCTGGTGTGTGGTGGAAAATTAGTTATGGGTCCCGAGGACAAACGGCGTAGTAGGGATCATATTTACACCTTCACAGTCATTTTTAGACTTTATCTTATATCTAAATATTAACTCTAAAAAATTTTAAATACAATGTCGTAAACTACTTGTTAACGATAATCACAACATCAACAATGACTTTGAAATGTAAAAATATAAACAAAACTGGATATATGTTATGCAATAGAAAAGACGTTGTCAAAATTAGTGGTTGTTCCATTCATACAATGACGAACATTACTGCACTTATAGCGTTGCACGAGTCCTAATTCACATATTAATATTCATGGCTATACAGGTGCTTGGACGTTGTTGATTTTGGCTATGAGTATTATTTGCTTATTTCAATCTACACACATGTACAAACAGACACGCGAAAACTTTCACGTGGGCAGAGCAATGAACAAAAGCGTTTGTGAAGATATAGAAAATACAACTAGAAATCGGAATAAAAAATAAGTTTCTGCTAGAAGCAGGTGCAGTATATATAAAACACACAGAATACATAGTTGAGCTTGGTAGTAGCCAGGTATTAAACGTTGGGCCAAGGTGTTACAAACCAAGGAGTTGTAAAAACACGTAAAACGTACTGTATGTCAGTATAGGTATACATATACATGAACGTACAGAAACATGTATGCATAAATGTATGGATATGTATTTGCATGTGTCTTGGTTAGTGCTCTCAAGTAGCAGATGCTCAGTCTTTATCGAGCAGAGCTAAACGTGTACGAATACATGAGCCACATATTCATAGTTAAAGTCACACAACAATCTTTTCTCTCTGAGCACCTACTTGAAGTTTACTACGAAAATAAATGTAAAATCTGAGGAGAAAAGTCTGCTCGTATTGTCTTCATTGTCCATTCTATCTCTACATACCTGTTGCTGTTGTTATTTACACATGTGTTAACTGAAAGCAAAGAGACCTATAATTAAAGATATTACTGCCATGACCATTACTATAGTCATGATAGGAATTTGGATTGCCTTATCTAACATGTTCTTTTTGAAGACGGTATGGGCTGATTAGAAGATATATCTGCAGTTTCTAGCAAGTTGAACGAATATGTAGAGACTAATTGGTTCATGTGCTATTTGGGATTCGAGAGGTAACTACAGGGGAACTGGATATATAAGTCAGGCTGAAACAGTTACTTTTCTTTCGCATTTAACATTAGTGGTGTGAATCTCAGCACAATGATTGGGATTACGTTAGTGTGTGACTTTATTTTAATGTTTGTCTGCACTGAGTAGATAATAGAATGCGCTTACAACGGTGTTGCTATGTATTCTGTTATGTCACAGATATGTCTGTTTCATTAGAGTGACTGCTTGTAGTAATCAAAATGGTGAGTATTGGAGGTGCTGCCTTATCAAACAGTGAATCTGATTTGTCTGCGTCCTCTTTTACTATTTGATAATGGTTATTGTTACTATGGCTGACCAAGTTTGCAAATCGTTTACGATCTCCCGTTGACGTAAGTTCATATAATTTACGACGCAATTGAGAAATGCATAAATGTCGAAACCTCATATCTCTCCCTCTCCCTTCTATTATATGATTTCAATGAAGCATTAATGGCAATGAAAGAGAAAACAAAAGATATAAACGATAGAAAAGCGAGAAAGTTATTTTCCCCAATTTTGTAGCTTAATGAAATAGCATTGTAATAACTGTTGTAGGGGCTGATATTGGTGGTGACAGTGCTAGTAGTAGTAGTAGTAGTAGTAATAGTAGTAGTAGTAGTAGTAGTAGTAGTAGTAGTAGTAGTAGTAGTAGTAGTGATATTTTTTGTGTTGTCATATTTATCTGTTAAAATCGTAGTTCTTGCAGAAAATGGCTGTTGTTCATATTGTTGATATTCATTTTGTTGAAAATGAATCTCACATAATCACAAAGAAGGGAGGCATGTTACATTTTTTTAATGCATTTTCATACTTAAAGAGGATTTCTTGTCTTGAAATAAAGAAATTGTCCGAGTCAATATGCTGAATGGTGCCTCCTCTACTGGACGGGGCGAATCATATGAAAACAATATCTCGTTTATTAATCTGACAATGGGTGAGGAAGCATGATGAACAACTGCATCGCAACCCAGCTTATAACCCAGTCTAGTCCAGAAATGCACTGAACGAAAAATACAAGAGGCGCTATGAAAGATATCGGAAAGGAATTTGACCGTTGACCTCTTGGTGGTCGTCACGTTTGTAACTCTACATGGGTAGGTGTTGATCGCGAACGCATACTGTAACGGTATGTAATTAAAAATATGGAATTTAAAAGCCTGTTAACTCAAGAAATCATAAAATGGCTTCGGCTATGCCATACAGATGGTGAGGAGAGAAGTGTTTTACGCCTAGTAGCGCAGGCCAGAAAGAAGAGAAATGTTTTACGCCTAGTAGCGCAAGCCCGAAAGCCCAACTGCTACACATATGGTTGTAAGGGTTACGTAATATCTTCCTACTTTGAAGACTTACTTGCATCAAAAGGAAAGGAACGATGCTCAATGTAACAGTAGCAACAAATTACTGGTACTGTTGTTTTTAGGATATTCTCTACTCTGAAAACACAGAAGAGATCACATCGTTTACGTTCTCAAGAACTGGCGAATACGAAACATGCCCGAAACTAAATGAACTCCTCAGGCCCATAGATATATGCAGCAGCAGCAGTATCCTGTTGCCGTGAACCTCTTTTGAGTTAACGTGAGTGAAGAAGGCTACAAAATTTTCTAAACAAAGCGGCGTCTCAGTGCACGTCATGTGTTTGTCTGTTCTACAATGTGGGCTTGAAATCATATTGGGGGTACTATGGAATGTATAATGAGGACTCAAGTTGTGTGGTTGCTCCTCAGCCATGTGCTGTTCATTTATGTCTCTTTATGTACAATACATTCATATATTCTTTGAATTATTTTGGGTGAGAAATGAAATTAAAATAGAAAGATAAAGTAAGACATGATTAATGACAGCAACATCAGTATTCCTTGAAGCAAGTCAATTATTGATGCTTTTACTGCAGTATCTTCTTACAGCGCCAGCAATTGACTGAGCAGAAACAGTTGCAGAAGACAAAAGAATGAGAAATTATTGATCCCTGATTCAAGGATACTCTTTATCGGAACACGCATTTACATTTGAATGGTTAAATTCAAATTTCGTGACTGCTCTATTTTCTGGATGTTACGTTTTCGGCAGTAGAATTTCTTATTGTTAAACCTTACAGTTATATCAGTAATGATATACATATGTGAAATTATTTACACAGTGCTTCATACCCTCATTCGAAACGTAGGGTTGTTTGCTTTAGAAGTTCACTTTGCAGATGTACAGTCCGCATTTTGATTTTCTTGTGAGGAACATTTGTAAACGCCTTTCAACATACTTTCAGGTCAACCACACTCGTGTCAGTTACATTTTTGAAAGAAAACCGCGCAGGGACCAGCCAAACGCCTGAACACAGACAATGCACACACACAAACGCAACACGTATAAATACATAGAGCTTTCGTATACAAACAAACACAATACACATGCACACTAAAGGGTCACATACACACACACATGCACACCCACATACACACGCACACATGCACGCGTGCACACACTACCCGAACAAACTCAAATGAACTCAAAACGTCAAGGACTTTTCTTTTTTTCCCGAGCGGTAAACAAATACACCTGCTTGTTGTTCCTTTTGATTTCTTCTTTAGCTTTTTGTGTAAATTTGAACTATATATACATACATACATACATATATATATATATATATGTATATAAACATATCTGTTTGGTACGGAAATAGAAACGTTTTGTGAAAGCAAGGATAACATAACTTGCAATATTTTGAGCCGTACTGGTTTCATTCTTTTACATGCCGTCTCTTCAAATGATTAACAAAGAAAGTACAAGATTATGGACTGCCTTGGGTATGACTGACGAAATGCCTTTAAAGTGTTTCGTAGAGTAGTCTCATTCTACTAATTGAGACCAGTGAAAAATAAAGATGAAGAATGTATAAAGCATGTCAATATAATATTTACATAGGATGGAACCAAATGGGCAAACGTCTTGCAGACGATTGTTTATACGAACATGATATAATTGTGTATCGTTACTTTTTTAGTTGATCATAAAATTAGTTTCCTACGTTGTTTGCATCACGCATCACTTTATAGGGATAGAAGTGTGACTGATGTTCAGTTATGATAATCACCAGCCGAACAATTCCAATTAAAATCTAATTATTTATACCTAACATTAACCCTTTGCTAATAAATAAATTATGAGTTTTGTGGTTACAAGAACATAGGTGAATAATTCTGTATGATTATTCAAATGCATCGAAGTGTTAGCCTAAACGGAAATGATCTCTTTAACCCGAAGGTCAATAGATCCGCTTGGGAATGCAATGTTATGAGAAAATTTGTGGAAAAAAAATCGACTGATTATCATTTGATTTTGATAGAATTTCCTATTTTTATGCTTTCACTTTCAAATCAACTACCCCGTTTTACGCTAGTTTCCTTTAATAGTTTTCTAACATATATCCCTTATGATATAGTAGGTAATTTTATTATCTGTAAAGTTGATCAGCCACTCTGTAACTTTCATTATAGGACTAAGATGTATTGTTTTACAAGTGCATACAACATAGTTAATTACTTTCCAATATACCTATCAGCTTCATTAAATTTGTTTATTATTCTCTGAAAGAAAGCTGTAAGATAACTCGGTATTGGAACTGAATTGCCTTTGTGGATATCGTATTTTCTATGATCCTTTATTTTTAGTTATCTGTCTTAGAAATTTCCTGATGCTTCACTTGTGTTATCATCAAACATTGTTTTGGATTTCCTTTTACTTCACCGTTGCCACTTTCAACTACATATACATTCTGCATTTTCCCTCAATGATATAATTGTCTTGATATTTAAAAGAGTGATCCCCTTAGATTTGACACTTGCCTTCTTGATAAAAATATATGAGTTCATGGGAACAATACATTAAGATGAAAAGTAGGATAATAATTCTCTTTCAAAGAACTGCATTAATCTAAATTTCAACTATAGAATATACCCAGAGAGATTTTATGTGCGCCTTAATGAATTTTTCTATGCCATCATTGATGTGATATAATTTTCGTTTGCTTATTCATTGAACTGCAAGTTGTTTGATGTTATTTCTCAAAAGCTGAAGCACAATTCCGTTAATATACTGTACAACAATGCATCTTACTCGTGCTTTTCAAGCTTTTCATGTATGAGTTGTATTAAAAAGCGTTTCATGCAACTATTTTATTAATAACGTTTCATAAGAAACAATGCCATATGCATCAATATGCTCACACACACTCTCTCTCTAACACACACACACACACACACACACACACACACACACACACACACACACATACATACACACACAGGCAAGTACGTATGCGAGTGTGTGTGAGTATCTATATGTATATATGTGTATTCATGTATGTGTTTCTATACACATATGCGTCTTTACATCTCCCTCTCTCTCACTCTCGCTATATGTATGCATGTTTATATATGTATATTTATATGTATGTAAAAACACACATGCACGCCCGCACGCCCGCACGCACACACACACATACATACACACAAGCAAAAATACAGCAGGACATGAACACATACATATGTGAAAATAGATTGTTTGTAAAACCGAAAGAAGCGAAATATATGCTAATTAAACATATTGTGTATATCTTCAGCATAGTAATTCATTCATAAGCACTTAATCGCTCATAGAAGTAAACCAACATCTTTTGTCACCAGTAACATTTAAGGTCTCTGCTCCAGTATTTCACACTGTTTCACAAAATCTACAGAGTTACTCATGAAATGCAGATGTCTTTCCTTTGTATTTCAATATATAACAAGCACTTTAAATAATCCTTAAAATATACTTGTCTATGTAGTTTCAGTCCTTCCCTTAGAACCAAAAATATGTTGATTCATAGTCGAGTTGATCGTTTCATGGTGTTGTCATTGTAGGAAGAGTAGCACCTATAATATATTGGTACAGATCTTGAGATTGAAGGAAATGCAGGCATGCAAGTCAAAGATTGCATCGCAAGAATTTGAACTCAGAAGGTAACAAGTTTGGAGAAATAGCGTTAGGGTTTATGCCAACGCTCTTATGATTCTACCACATCAATAATAATAATAATTTCTACTAAAAGCACAACGCATGAAATCAGTGGAGAGAGGACTTGTCGATTACATCGATCCCTGTGTTTCACTTGTAATTAATTTATCGACTCGGATGAAAAGCAAAGTCGATCTCGGCGGAATTTGAACTTAGAACGTAGTGACGGGCGAAATACCTACCGCTAAGAATTTAGTCCAGCGAGGCATATAACACTATTATTCAAGATTTATCTATGCTCGATAGGGACTCTAAGATAAAACCAAATTGTCTGCACACACGAATTCATCAAAAATCAAAATCAAACAAAGAAAGAAACAAAAGAATACAAAGAACAAACAAAAAAGCACAATCACGAAAGAGAATATAGACAGGTACGAAATTATACCCAACAACAACAAAACCAATTGTTACAAAATGGGGGCGACGTAGCTGTGGAATATGTCCTTACCTACAGAAAGGTCTGGAATTCCAGAAGGTCAAAGAATGAGAAAGAGCTTACCTGTGTATCTGAAAACTAAATCTACGTCCTAACTCGTTCAGGATGTGGCCACAACTATATAGAGCAAACAAAAAGGTTTTTCAGGCGTAGAACAACACTGCAAAGGAAACGTATCCGTTTCCTAAGATGTAGACAAATACCATTAAGCGAGCACGTAAAGACATGTACGGTGAATGTCCAAGCAAACTTCAAAATATACCAAAGCAATAAACAAATTTCCATACACCAACAATTGAAAAGTCTACATTTATTGAAAACACTAAATGCAATTGAAAATGAACATATAACCAATTTTAGACTATGCAAACAATTCACTCCATAATTATATGTCTCTTTAATCTACATTTAATCTACATTCAATTTCTAAAACAAAGATAGTTATCTCCCTTGCTTGTAATATTAACAATCACTCGTTGCCTCCCTTAACATTTATTTACTTTCCGATTTATTTACAAAATATCCTTCCTCCTACGAACATGGAATAAAAACTTATTACGATAGTATGAAAAAATAACATTATCACTAACTACGTTGTAATGACTAGCATAAGCAAACAAGGTTGGCTGTATAAATGTTTCATTTCATAAAAATAATTTCATATATATAGATATATGTATATGTGTGTAAATTTTAAAATGGCTACCAACTGACGACTTACTGGTAGGGTGACTTACAACTGAATGTAGAGTCAAACTATTGTAAAGTTCAAATAAACTGGAATTTCGAGTTTATATGGTGGTAAAAGGATTTCACCGCATTAACTGATTTGTTTGGGTTATATATATATATATATATATATATATATATATATCAGCAAACAATAATAAAAAAAAAACAGAGAAAAATGAAAAGAAACGAACGTGAAGACGTTCACAAGGAATATATTAATTTGATGCTCGGTGAAGGGAGAATGCTGTTAATGTTTCGAGCATAGCTCGTCGTCGAAAATAGCAAAGTCCAAAGAGAAAGGAGGAAAATAAGGAAAAATTGCCAACTGTCCACGTGCAGTTACATTTCTGAAGTGAGCAGAATTGGAAGGAGAAAGTGGAAGTGGCTTCTGGGACAGTTGAGAGTGAAGATGATTAGTATGTTTGTATGGTAGTAACTGCGATTATGTGCAACAGTGACTGCCTGTGTGCATGTGGTAGTAACTGTGCATGTGTGTGCGTGGTAGCGCGCGCGTGTAGTAGTAACTGTATGTGTTTGTGATTGTGTGAGTCATCTGTGTGTGTGTGATTGTATATATATACATTAAATAAATAAATAAATAAATAAATAATTCCCATGTAGCTTTTGGTTGACTATACAGAGACAGTGAGAGAGAAAGAGAGAGAGAGAGAGGAGAGAGAGAGAGAAAGAGAGAGAGAAAGAGAGAGAGAGAGAGACGGATTGTAAGGGGGTGAGGAGAGAGACACAGAGAGAAAGACAGAGTAGTTCATATATTCACATATTCACACAAACAAATGCGATATCAGAACACACATATTTTGTTTATTCATTGGAAGAACGAAAGCAACTAAAGAAAATAGTCTATTAGCAGTTGAAACGATAATGTCTAAATAAATAAATAAATGTGACAATTATAAGCTTCTGTTTCAAAGCTGCTAATTCATCACGTACTAAATATTATTTGTTTAATCTGTCTATCTATCTATCTATCTATCTATCTATCTATCTATCTATCTATCTATCTATCTATCTGTATATATATATATATATATATATATAGAGAGAGAGAGAGAGAGAGAAAGTGATAATCGCAACAATTTATAAATAAGCAAATATCTAAAACGTTAAAATACGAAAGAAATGAGAAGATATTCCCTTACATGTAAACACGAATAATAAGAGACTTCTTTTTTTCGTATCTTAGTCTAATTATGTTGTTTTTGTAAAGATAAGTGTACTTTCGCTTTTTAAGGAAAATAGTAAATAGTTTTCATTCAGGAAATTTGAGAGTATTTGTTCATATGACAAGAAATAGGATTTCGGGTTAATTGTTATTTACATGTCAAAAGGATTTTATAGAAATGAGTAATGCATCTAAATTAAGATATAAAAACAAACATAAGGATGTAATAGTCATACAGTGTAAGTCACAATTATATAGATTCTTGGTAAACCCTACGCTTACACTCAAATGCACGCGTCACATGGATACATAATGTGTCTAGTGTACTGGTATTATATCAAAATATGAATTTGCGTTGTCGGCGGATTAGGTTATTTTTCAAGGTTGCTTTGCTTGTATATATATAAACAATTAATTGTGTTAATGCATTTGGAACCAGATATGAGACGTGTATAATACTGGGAGATTTAGCTAATACCCATCATCCAATAATTAGAATGAATATCGTAATATTTTAGCCACATCAGGCAAGTTAAGAGACGTTTATGTAGGCATTGGAATAAGTAGAAAAAGTAGTTTTCCAAAGAATTAATGCTTTTTTTTTCGGTCTTGTTTCAGCACAGATATAAGAAATATTAAAAATGCGGTAGATTGTGTTCCCAAGTGATAAAAAATCTTCTAATATGTCTATATGATGAGGTAATTTCTGAATATCTATATGTCGACTCCGTCAAAATCACGTTGATTTTTTAAAAAGGAAGTACGTATTCTATAATTGAAAGTAGAAAAAAAATAAAAGATATGTTTCTCTTAGTAAAATAGTGTCTGTCCAAAGGTGGTGGTCTTTTATTTATGAATATCCGTAATCTCCAATAAAATAATATAATGACAACATAATGTACCTTCTTAAAACCTTTGCACTTATAAATCATATGATATATTCTTGAACGACGCATAACTCTATAATATTCTTATTACAAGCCAGAAGAAAACTAAAGCTCCGATTTGCTCAAATGTACACCACGTATAAAAATCTCTGTTAAAAAATCTCACTCAGTATCACAAATTTTCAGTCAATCCACAATTATTCATAGAAACTTCTATATTCATAGAAACTACTATAACTTTTTTTAAAAATATTGGCCTTAAAGAAAAAAAAAATACACAAAATTAACATACTACCAGTCCCACAAATCACAAAAATAGGAAAAATATCACCTTGTACCACAACCCAACTTCAATAGAGCTATTCAAATATCCATAGTAGACTGTGTTTTTAATATGCTTGGAAAGCAGTTCAATTTGCTATATATAAACACTTATAATACTCTTACGTTTGCAAACACATTTGCTTCATCTATCAACTTTAGACGAAGTAAGCCAACAACTTTCAATAAAAAAGAATTTTCCATTCTAGTTTCTAGACATACAGACTAATAGCACACGAAACAAATACATAGAATTTACTTCAAATACATTTATTCTTTCGTACTATCAACAAGCGTTCGCGTTCTTAAAAAAAGAACATTTCAAAAATAAAAACAAACATTATCACACAAAATGGGATTACATCACAAGAACAAAGTTACAATACGGAAACCACATATAGGCAACTTTTGCCCAACTGAAACATACGGAATTCTCTTTGCCAAAAAACCCATTACCAATAAACACAATGAAATCATCTCTCCATTAAGACACAAAACATGCAAAACATTTACATACTTTATACTAAATATTCAATTATTCAAGCCAATAGATAAAGCAACAATATCATAAACCATGTATTCCGGTCTCCTACGGACAAACTCAAATACGCAATAAGCATATGTACGTACATACATTCATATAAGTATTCCAACACGCACAAACGCACATATATACACATACGAGTGCACACCCACCCAAATATGTCCACATAAGTACACGCATATATCTATACATCATATATATATATAGAAACACTTACGCTACTTGCAAGTGAGTATGACTGGGTGTCATTTAACATGCCGTCGCTGTGTAATCACGAACAGATATAGGCACAATAGATATCAGAGCTGGTGGTTGTATATATATAAATATATATATATATATATATATATATATATATATATATATATATATATATATATATATATATATATATATATATATATATATATATACATACATTGGGTTGGTGCAATATTATTGCTGCTTTCCAGCAAATTTTATTCAACAGAAACAATTACAATATTTAACAAAAACATCTTTAAATGACGGTCTGACCGTCTGCCAAGCAAACGAGAAGCAGTAACTGAAGTAGATGGTGAATATGCTCCGGAATAATGAAAAAAGCTTTAGTGGCTAGCAGTCGATCATGGCGGCTGTCTGGACGGAGGCGGTGAGACAGGAGAACTTTGAAGAAGGGGAGATAAAGTAGTGGTGATCACGAAAAGGAAGGTCCGCGTGCGTGTGTATACGAGAGCGTGTGTGTGTATATGAGAGTGTGTGTGTTCGTTTGGATTGGGGCTGGTGACCTTGACGTGTAGGTGTGTGCATGCGTAGGTGTGTGCATGATGGTGTGTGTGCTAGGGAGTGGTCACTGGTAGTGTGTTCGGGATGGTGTGATGTGGTGTGGTGTGGTGTGGCATTGTGTGGGTGGTATGTGTGGTGTGGTATGGGTGCTGGGAAGTGGTCAATGCTACTGTGTGGCGTAGTGGTGTGGTGATGTGTGGTGTGGTGATGTGTGGTATGGTGATAAGTCGGTGTGTTTGTAGTGGATGGAGGTAGTGAGAGTGGGGTTGTGTATGTTGACCGAAATGTCGAGAAAGGCGACAGAAGTGTTAGAAATAGTGCAGGAGAATTCGAGGGCAGGATGGAAAGATTGGACAAAAGAGAGGAAGGAGTCTAGTTGTTTGCGGGCGAGCGAGGTCGCACGGATACAGTAATCAATATAACGACCGTATAATTCGGGAGTGGGACCAGTGAATCTTTAAAATATTTGGGCCTCGACGAAGACACACACATATATATATATATATATATATATATATATATATATGTGTGTACACACACACACACACACACACACACACACACACACACACATATAATAATAATAATAATAATTATAATAATAATAAAGGATACAATCGATCAAAATTTTATCAGTGGCCAACCAATAAAATAGACCTTCATCAGCAAAGCATACTCAGCGAGATAAAGGAGACATTTATACATACTCACAGAAAAGCAAACACAAAGCTGCATTTACATAGAAATACTACAGATGTATACGCAGCCAATTTCGTAATTTACCTCAACACGTATGAATTTGGTCAAGAAGAGTCATTAGACTAATTGATCAATCCAGAAATTGATCAATCCAAGGCTACCTGAACTATTTTATGAATTCCTGTCAGCCTATTACTTCGTTTTCAACATGTGTGTATTATAAAAATGATGATTTAGAGTAGTTCGACAATTCAGCGTCTGTTTTCAGTGTATAGGCATGGTACCCTTGTGCTCTTGGTTCTGATTGTATTTTATACTATTATAAATCTCTCTCTCTCTGTCTCTCTCTCTCTCTCAGTATATATATAAGAAATCTGTGTACAGTTGAATTTAATTCGTTGATGTACACTCTAACATATAAATACATTCGTTGTGGAAGGTGTCGAGACAGAGAGAGAAATACTTCTTGTAGACAATGCGTGTGGAATTACGTCGTACTCTTCTATAAAAGAGGTCTTCGCACCTTAGTGGAGTTCTGCTTAATTAATTCCTGCTTGAGAAAAATTTGCATAAATTTGAAAAATCATTGTTTGCTATTCAAATATAGGAGCGACAGTTTTGATGGGTTATAGATAATTATTTCAATATTTGTAGCTGATGAGGCGTAACGACGCAGAAACACATGTGCTACCCGTGGATGACGTTATTCACAGCTCAGCACAATGCATTTTCATACACGGTGTCTATAGTGAAAATGTCTCTCTCGAAACTGTTTCCGAAGAGAAGGCCTTTTCGAGTTTGAGTGTACACTAACGTATTAAATATGACAATACACAGTTTTATTTTAATGATTGTTGCATAGTGTTCTAATTCTGAGTATGTCTGTATGTATGTAGATATGTATATATATATATATATGCGTCTCTGTGTATGTGTGTCTGCGTATATCTATCTACAAATATACGTCTATGCATATTAAACACACACACAGAGTATATACGCATGTATATGTGTGTATAACCAAATACGTTTCATGCAGCAAGAGGTGATAGCATTAAGACGGTCAAAAGATATGAATACGCAGTAAGTTTACAAGTGGCGGAAATGTTCGGCAAAAATTTGAAGAAATTTGAAGAATTTCAGCACTTGAATTTTTAAGACCTCTGTCAGATTCCAAAATTACCTCACTCAGGTGTCGTAGACTTTCTCTAGAATAATTGTAACTATCTGTACTTATGTACTTGGAAGTGAATTTAACAAAGAATTTATTAATAGCAGAGGTTAGCTACGCATGTGTGGAAAGCTGCCTTTTCACGTGTAGAAAGCTGCCTTCTCACGTGTAGAAAACTGCCTTCTTACGTGTAGAAGGTCGCCTTCTCACGGGTAGAAAGAATATCGCGGTACTTTAGCAGACTTCATAAAATCTATGAAACATTTCAATAGGTATGCAAATGTGTAGAACTTTAAAATTGACTATGTTTGAAAAGCTTTTCATTAGTTGTTGTTTGACCACAGATGTATGAAGTATGAAGAATGTGCTCAAAAAAGCGGCAGTTAGTGTATTTTATAAAGTCACGTACTTAGGTATATGCTGCATGCATATACACATACATACACATAGAATATACATATGCATATAAATATTAAATATGTGTATATATATATATATGTGTGTGTGCTTACATACAGATATTTATGTATATGTGCATATATGCATATATATGATACACACATACATACACGCACACACATACGCAAACATGCATCTCCAATGATGTCTCCTGTTATGCTTCCCTATCGGTTTCTATGTATACGCACACTCTTACACGAAAAGCATGTATACACATACAAGCATAGGTGCATGCTTACATATATATATAAAAGATATAAGTAAAATGTAAAAAGGAATCATACGCTGGAAATTGTTTTATCAACGAATGAACTTCCTGACTGAGGAGTCACCAGTATTCTCATAAAAATTTGCAAGATGAAAGCATTGTTTTGTTTATTGATTAAGTAGATTAATATTAAAATAACAAGTTTTACTTATTAGAAGCGAAAAACTTTTTAAAGTATGAGTTCCACGAAAAGAGGTGGAAATTAACAATAAGATCATAGAATCTGCAACCATTCGAACAATTTGTTGCCAGATAACTTTTGGCAAGTAATATTATACACGCGTTTGGAAGGTTACATATCATCCCGTTTCACTGATTTATAACCCTTGCTCCTTCGATAATTGCGTAAGTTCATTGACCGCTAGCGGTATTTTAGTCCTTGTTCTCTCACTTTCTTCCGCGTATTTCCTAAATCTAACGTTTTCGTGTATCATTATTTTTTAATGTTATATTTCCCAACTATTTGACACACATATATATGTTAATCATAAGTGAAAAATAACTCTACGTAACTAAATGCATTAGTTTACAACTGATACAGCAAATAAAACGTATTTGTATTTAGTGATGATTATTTCTTCATAAAGGTTACTTCGTGAAAGAAAATCAATTCTTAGCTTAAATTGAGGGAATATCTTCATTGAGAAAGAGAATAATCGCTTTAAACTTTTGCAAATTGAATAAATTCATTATTTTCTTTAATAATCTTCACATAAATTCTAAAATCACAGAAAATATAAAGTAAGATACCACCTCTTCAGTTATGCCATATTCCTTTTGTTGACGGGTTCGAACTATCCAATGTACAATATATCCGTATATCCAGGGCACTTACAAAGAAACACCTCTTCTTAATAACATCTTACAACACCTCTCTTGCTTTAAAACTGCGTTTTAGCCTGTAGGCGTACATCACTCTAGCATTCTGCATTATTTTCCTATCGTCTACCCAATACACCTCCAATCCATTTTAGTAGTAGTTAGACACTATCATTCGTCCCTGCTAACCTTTCAAACTGC
>NC_142929.1:25680356-25687856 GCF_046866305.1 Octopus bimaculoides | reverse complement strand
TTGGTAAATATACCACGATTTTCACTAGGGTGTTAAGGTTCGGGTTTTAGGGTTAGGGTTTAGGGTTAGGATTAGGGTTAGTGTTACGGTTAGGTTTAGGGTTTTAGGGTTAGGGTTGGGTAATCGTGCGGGTGTTAATCTGAAAAATTACAGATATGTGAAAAGTACCGACCCTGCCATCTATTATAACTTTTGTTGTTCTGTTTAATATATACATAGATTATGCCTCCAAAGAAGAGAGTTTGCTGAGGAAAGTAAGCAACCAGTTTAAAATGACAGCAACAGACTGCAGCAATTCACCACATTCCAGAAGCTACTTTGAACATAATGCAAAATGGTGCATCAACATCTTCTGCCTAATCTGATAGAATTCTGGCAAAACTGTGTAGCAACAGATCGCCAGCAATTGCTTCATCAGAAATTGCCATCCTACCTCCTACTAAAAGGGATTACTCTGCTATATATATAATCAGGGCAGCGCAGAAAGTTGTTTTGCACAAGCATTTCTACAGCTAATTAGACGGATGAAATTTACGTACGCTTAATAATGTTACGCCTTCAGACTTTCCCTATTAATTTCATCGTCTTTTGAATTATGAACATATTTACATCATAAGGGTTTTTCCGTTGTAAGGCTTTCTTTTTTAGTTGATTTTCACCTAGCAAGACTTATCGTAGAAGGCGTAATAAGTCACACCCGGACAAGGTCGGGTTATACTGCTAGTTCATATATAAGTATATGTATGAGTTTGTCTGTGTAGATCTTTAACATATGTATATATATATATATATATATATATATATATATATATATATATATATATATATATATATATATATATATATATATATATATATATATATATATATATATATATATATATATATATATATATATATATATATATATATATATATATATACATTTATATACATTTATATATGTGTGTGTGTGTATGTGCGTGAGCACTCGCTCGTTTGACTGTACGTGCCCGTGTTACATGTATTTATAAATTTGAATATATATATATATACACGTATATATAAATAAATATTGCCAAAGCACGAAACTCTAGGATCTTGAGTCACTCTGTTCTGCTAAATATTAATAAAGTTATACATATACTCATACTTTGACTCCTATTATTCATAAATAATTCAGTACTGAATTTATTCTGTTAATATTTATCAGTTATATAAATAAGGATAAAATCTATATAAGATTTTATCAAATAGCCAGCGTGTAAAACCAATTAAGGTAAAAAATCAATACTAGTTATATTTAAAAAAAAAAAACATTATTACACTAAGGGTAGTTAATATAAGTAAAGCCACGTGCTGGAATATGACACTAAAGTCAAATTACTTTATCAAAAATATACACACGCGCTAATGTCGAGGAAATGAACAAAGGAAAAAATTATTTTAAAATGTTCCAGCTGCATAGCGCGTGTATATATTTTTGATAAAGTAGTTTGACTTTAGCGTCCCTTTCCAGCACGTGGCTTTACTTATAGTACCAGGAGCCCTATTATCGAATTTTTTAACATATGAGTATGCAATGAGGTTTCCAGACATGGGTTGTAATCACGTGTCAAGTTTCATCAAAATCGATAACACGATGTAGGAGGAGTTAACTAACAGCTCCACAAACATACCTACAGACAAAATTTCTCATATATATAGTATATTTATATGTGTGTGTGTGTGTGTGTTTGTGTATGTGCGTGTGTATGTACATATATACATATACATACACACACAAACATGTATATATATATATTACATACACTTTAATTGAAATACAGTTTGCCCAAAATTAAATATATCTAATGTAATGAATATGGATATCAGTGAGTCAGTGTGTCACTCTTTTTCAATTTTATTCCTAGAGGCCGTAGTCCAATATATCATACCATTTTGGAATCAAGCTGACCCTTCGTGAGTAAATTAAAACATTCCGAGCGGAATCCGGACCTGCGATCCTGAAATTTTGGATCCCTATGTTTTCATTACTGCGATTGTTTTCGGTGATTTTTCTTCCATGACTTTTAGCGACGAATATGATCATAATTGGAATATGACTCCGGAGGATGCAATTTAAACAAATTCTCCAAAACAGCTCCGAGATCTGTTTGCAGATCTTCCCATTCGGGCGGCTTTTACGATAGTATATATATATATATATATATATATATATATATATATATATATATATATATATATACACACACACACACACACACACACACACACACACACACACACACACATATATATATATATATATATATATATATATATATATATATATATATACATACATCTGCACATATATATGTATGTAAATATGTATGGAGGTATATGTTTATATATACATGTATATATGTAGATTTATATGTAAACATATGTACATATGTATGTATATATATGTATATATATGTATGTATATTATATGTACAGATATATGTATGCATGTATATATGTCTATATATATGTGTACATATACATGTACGTCTATATATGTATATATATATATATATATATATATATATATATATATATATATATATATATATATGTATATATATTTATGTACATATATGTATATATTTTTGCACATATATATATATATGTATTCATGTATATATATATATATTTATGTACATATATATGTATGTATATATATAGATGTATAAGTATATATATTCATATATATATATATATATGTATATATATATATATATATATATATATATATATATATATATATATATATATATATATATATATATATATATATATATATATATATATATATGTGTGTGTGTGTGTGTGTCTGTGTGTGTGTGTGTGTGTGTATGTGTGTGTTGAAACTTCTTAATCAAAGGAAACATGCATATCGGAAAATCATTCGATGCAACAATATAGCAAACACCTACCAGAATTGGCGAAGCAAAGAAAGCCTAATTCTGCGCAGAAAAGTTCTTATTAAATAAATAAGAAGTGAATCACTGGAAGAGACAAGGATACGTGCGAATTTAGTCTTATGCCGACTGGAAACAGAAATCACTCTTCTACAATCACAACAAATAAGACACGAAGGGAAAGTAAAAAATATTGACGCAGTTATGTTTGCTGAAATTGCTGAGCGGTTTTACAATCAATGTCATAAAAAAGTGCAAAAACTATCGAAAGAAGACACAAAGCGGGAAGAAGAAAGATCCATAAAAATGTGGGAAAAACAACAAGAGTGGTTCGCTAACTATGAAAAAATATATGGAGACAAATCTATTATGTAAACGAAACTACAACAAAAATATACGAGGATCGAAAGCAAACATAGACACTAAGCCCAGAGGAATAGGACTGAGGTATCGAACCTCTAATTATCCAAGCACATACGCGGAAATGACCTCCATCTCACCTCAAGTATAGACTAGCCGATACATGAAATATAGAAGACAACCATCAACCTATATGTCCAAACACCATAGATGGATAAATACAAAAGGAAAAAGACATGAAAGACAAATAATATACAGACAACCACCAACCCGTAATAACATGTATCCTAGATGGATGAATACATGGGAAGAGAGACAAATAAAATGCAGACGATACAGGTAATATAATAGGAATAATAAGCATCATAATAACTTAAGCAGCCCACGATTTACGACCAAAAATCCCATATATCCTGAATGGCGAAAAAAGCATGGAAGATGGGAAGAAAACTAAACTTATAACCAACGGAATTCGTATAAAAGACATGAACCATCCTCCCGCTACATGGAAACCAGTGCGCTGACATCAGAAAATGGAGACACGGTAACATAATTCCCTTTTCAGGGAGAAAATACCAAGATCACGCACCGGACCCGATAATACACAAACTTTAAATGAACACACACAACATATAGATCCGAAGATCATAAATTTGTCAGATAGGAACCTCAACAAGAATGAGATGAAACTCCTATTAAAAGGTTTCAAGTTTACCCCCAACACCTACCCCTAATCTCATTGAACTGAAATCTGATATTGAACTCTTCAACCGCCACCTCCGACTTATAAGAATTCTTCAGCAATAAGGATTTAAAGGAATGGAGAAATATTTAGACGCGTATATAGACTCGATTTCAAAATTTCCCCTAAATATCCACAAATGCAAACAAACCCTTCGTGAAAAAGAAATGGAAGCCTTACAAACACTGAAGAATGACAACTCAATCAAGACTTATATCTGATGTCCTCGTGGACAACATCTCTGACTGTTCCTTGTGATGCATGGAGATCGTATACAATTGACCTCATGGACTACCTGGGATTGTAATTAATGGTCTGTTGAACTTGTTGGATAAATTTAAGTGTTTAGAATACTTTTTGTGCGTTGATACTGATGATACATTTTGATCTTCAGTCTCTAGCTCCTTACAAACTTTGTAGACAAAACATACTAAACGAGCAATTGTATTTTTACGTTCTGCACTCTTGTAGTTTTAGACATGTCGGGTCTAACGGTAGGATGATAATTCTAAATGATATAATAAGTGATAAGCCAACTAAATTAGCATTTATGACAGTTAATATGGTATATATATATATGTATATATATGTATGTATGTATGTATATATATGCATACTGAGACATTCATATAGATAGATTGAGGAGAGAGCGAGAGAGAGAAAGAGAGAAAGAGAAAGAGAAATAGAGAGGGAGAGAGAGAGAGAGAGAAATAGTAGTTCATTGTCACTATACATTTAAGTTAATTAACATTACATAATATTTGGTAATGACGAAGTTGATACGAGCAAAGTTAACTGAATATTAATACTAGGTGATTTTATATACCAATCATTTAGAGCCGTTATTTTATTTATGGTGAAAATAAGAAAACTCATATATATTGGCACAGCTAAAGACACATCTAACAGATGGCAAAATTCCTTTCCTAGTTATGATGTTGCGAGGGATAAAAGGCGAATACGAGAGAGTGAGAAACTATAATTACTACAAAAGTTACAAAATGTATGTGAAAACTACAAATGGCTTAGGATTACCGCTCTGTATCAATAATATTTTCAATATTCAGGGAACTTAAAGCCGCGAGCTGGCAGTAACGTTAGCACCCCGGGCGAAATGCTTAGCGGTATTTCGTCTCTCTTTACGTTCTGAGTTCAAATTCCGCCGAGGTCGACTTTGCCTTTCATCCTGTCGAGGTCGATAAATTAAGTACCAGTTGCGTACTGGGTCAATCTAATCGACTGGCCCCCTCCCCAAAATTTCGGGCCTTGTGATTAGAGTAGAAAAGAATATTCTGGGAAATTAAGGCGGTGAATTGGCAGAAACATTAGCACGCCGGTCGAAATGCTTAGCGGTATTTCGTCTGTCTTTAGGTTTTCAGTTCAAATTCCGCCGAGGTCGACTTTCGGGGTCGATAAATTAAGTACCAGTTGCGTATTGAAGTCGATCGAATCGACAGGCCCCCACCCCAAAATTTTCGGGCCTTGTACCTAGAAAAGAAAAGAATAATATTTTCAATGTTCAGGGAATTTAAGGAGGCGAGCTGGCAGAATCATTAGCACACCGGCTAAAATGCTTAGCGGCATTTCGTCCGTGTTCATGTTCCGTGTTCAAATTTCACTGAGGACGATAAAATAAGTACCAGTTGAACACTGAGATCGATGTAATCGACTTACCTCTGTCCCGAAACTGTAGGCCGTTTTAAAATTTGAAATCAATGCCCAGGAAAGTTAATGCGGTGAGCTGGTTTATACATTAGCACGCGAGACGAAATGCTTAGCGGTATTTTGTCCGTCTTTACGTTCTGTGTTGAAATTCTGCCGTGTTCGACTTTGCCTTTCATCTTCTCGGGATCGTTGATATAAGTACCAGTAGAGGACTGGATTAGATGGAAGCGCCTTTCCCCCTTGCCCCCTCCCTCAAAATGTCTGGCTTTGTGGCAGAATTTGAAACCATTGTTCAAAATGGTTAACCTACGAAACTATGATGGAAATATGTGTGAACTTCGTAAGTCAAATAAGATGTTATATTGTGGCCCGTGAGTTCCTTAGATGCAATGTTTACGGTCAAGAATTGTCTGTTTAGATACTCCACAAGGTTAGTGATAAAATGACCTCGCATGATGTTTAAAAAAAACCATTATGAATACGAAAAAAGGAATTAAAAATAAAACATCATGTGTAAGAAATTGATAAATGCAAAACATTTTAGTTAACAAGAAGACAATGTTTTAGTCATTAGACCACGTTTACAGAAATCTCTCTCGAACAATATCAGATTTTCCCGTTATGTGATCAGCATTGTACGCTTTTGACCAGAAGAGAAATCTTCACATCAAGTTCATAGTGTAGAATATTTTCAACTCTCTATGGGATATGCTAATAGCATTGGCTATTTGATTTATACTCAATCGCCTGTCATCTATCAGCATGTGGTGAACACGATCAATATTTTCCTCGGTGGTGGCAGCTGCAGGACTTCCAGAACTTGGGTTACTAGACTCTCCCTTCCCGTCGTAAATTCAGCCACCCACTATTACACTGTTGATAAAATGGGATCGTCATCCTCCAATGTAGCAACCATATCAGCATGAATGTCGGTGGAGGCTAAACCCTTTTTTTTCTGCAGGTACTTGATAAACACAACTATGTCAAATTTTGACCCTTTTTTAAGAGATGTCACTCCTAGCTAATTTTGAAATAGTCTTTGAACAGTCGGATGTCAGTTTACCTGGAAAGAAATAGTGTAGTTATGAAAAAAAGGACTGAAATTAATGCATGCAAAATTTCACAGACCTAGCATTGCCCCTTCATTGTAAACCTATGAACTTTTCAGCTCACCTTCGTAAAGTCGATCATATCGACTATTATACTCTACCGGTTATTGAGGGAAGAATGACAAAATTTACATTGATGGATTGGAACCTATAGTGTAAATAGATGCTAAGAAATACTACAAGTAAACTACATATTTTGCCATTCCGTCATTTCATAAATTATAATTGACACCGAGAAATTATTCAAATATATATTTCCATATATATTTGCATAACTATTTGAAATAGTAGATCGTTCTTATCTATCTGTCTATCTATCTATCTATCTATCTATCTATCTATCTATCTATCTATCTATCTGTCTGTCTGTCTGTCTGTCTGTCTGTCTGTCTTTCCGTCTCTCTCTCTCTCTCTCTCTCTATTGATTTTTTTTTGTCTACGCCTCCGGGCAAAAATATATTGGACTATGGTTAGCAAGTAAAAAGAAGTACCAATACGACAAAACTCATTAGCTGCACAAATAGGATTTACAAGCAATATACATGCTGTTTACACATAGAATGACAAAAAGAACAAATCAGATAATATATATTAAAAAAGAAATCTGTGCTCAAGCGATAGTTATAGCATTTCTCTCCTTCTTCTTCACACACATCCCTACATCATCGTCGTCGTTGCTGGCTCCTTCTTCTTCATA
>NC_142929.1:25670356-25675356 GCF_046866305.1 Octopus bimaculoides | reverse complement strand
ATGACTTAGTTTGAGGTCATTGTCTTGTATAGAAAGGCTGTCATGCCAGTTTTGATTCCGAATCTCTCTGCGAATTGACTTCCAGTCCGCTCTGTGGAAATTCAGGTTGGATATTGCTTGAGTCCTCCTGGTGGGGTGGGTGTCAGTGGGTTGCCTAGGACCATACATAGTTAATTCTATAATGTTATGATCTGAGAGAGATGTGGGCGTTATTTTCACATTATTGATTAGGCTCACATTGTTTGTGAAGCAGAGATCTAAAATATTGCTTTCTCTGGTTGGTTGGAGTATCACTTGTTCCATGAACAGCATGTGGGATAATTCTAACAAAGACTTTGCCTGGCTTTGTTCATGCAGTGACATCCCAGAGAGGATGTGACCTTCAGGCCATTTAACATTTAGGAGGTTAAAGTCGCCTAGGAAATGTATACGGATGTGTTGGTCCAGATTTGTCAAGACCTCTTCTATGCGTCTGAAGCTGTCCTCAAATTTACCTTCCTGCTTTGCGGTATTTGGTGGACGGTATGTTGAGCATACAACTACATCAATCTGTTTTATGTGTACTATTAAAGTATCACAGATAGAGTTTGAGTGTGATAGGAGTAGTAGGGGTGTGACATCTTCTCGGATGTACATTGCAACTCTCCCATGACTTCTATCCCTCCTGTCTGTTCGGAGCATGGCATATTCTGGTATGTTTATCTCCGCATCTGCTATATTAGGTGTTAGATGCGTTTCAGTAAGCACCATGCATATTGCTTGATTGCATGTTACTAGGTCTTTCAAGTATAGAAACTTGTCTTTGCCGCCTGTTCATAATAGGCCCCGGATATTCAGTAGGAATATGGGTGTGATATCTGTGCAGGGGTTCCTGGTGTTAGCGGTGGCCATCCCTGATCCATCATCTGTGGTGGCCTTGGATAATGGTTCATGTGGGGTTGACTCTGTACCCTCTGCATCCACGTTAACTGATGTACTGTTTTCTGGGCCATGCTTAAAAAAGCTTGCTGGTCAGCTGCTGCAGTTCGTACAGCCTCTGCATACAGCCTTTTACTGGGAGCAGAAGGAATATACGGACTTCTCTCTTTGTGAGTCCTGTTGGTATCCGGTGGATTATGTGTATGTAGGGTTAAGCTTTCTGGTCTCCCTTTTCTGCGCTCCCACTTATTTTGTTTTAAGTGGTTATCTACCTTGTTTAGCTGGTAGTGTTTGGGGTGGGCAAATTTGCAGTTTCGCCCCTTTTCCCCGTGCCAGCAGGTACCATTTAGGTAGAATTTACAGATCTGTTTCTTTTTCTCTGTATGACGTGCTTGGGCTTGAAGCCTGTTTGTGTTTGTGTTCACCGTCTTCTTGTCTGCTCTCCTGTCTCTGTCGCTTGGTGTGGTGCTGCGTTGGCTGTATTCACCATGGCCATTGCAGCCCTCAGCAGTGGCTACAGCACTGGTGGCATTTGTCTTGTCTCGGTGGTCCGTTTGGTCCTCTTGAGCCTGAGCACAGTGTGCAGGGTCTTCACTGTCCTTTTTGTGTCCGTGTCTCTCATAATGCCTTCTAGGAGGTCAAGGTGCGGTTTCACGAGCTCGTAGGAGCGAATGAGCTCCAGTTTCTTTCGATCAATTTGAGCCATTGACCTGTGGAAATTGTACCTATCCAGGCTTTCGGCTATTAGATTATTTGCTGGTGATCCTTTGGCCAGGTTCCATGCGTGTACAAGAAGGCGAACTTCCTCCAGTTGCCAGTTTTGGCGCATCTTCATCTTCTTGTTAGCCTCAACTTGGCGCTGTACAAAGTTTCGTCCGCTGGTATCCATGGTGCACGATATTTGAGAGAGAGAGAGAGGTTATCTTAAAGTATAGAGAAATAGTACTAGAAAGAAAGAAAAGAGTATAAAGAGGGGAGAGAGAATACGAAGTAGAGCGAATAGAGAGTGCGTACAGAGTACGAGATAGATAGATAGATAGATAGAGAAAGAGAGAGAGAGAGAGGATGTGATAGGAATAGAGATGTATGAGAGAGAGAGAGAGAGAGAGAGAGAGAGAAGATAACTCAAAAGACAAAACAAACAAAACAAGACAAGACAAAATGAAAATGAAAAGAAAAATGAATATATATATATATATATATATATATATGTGTGTATATATATATGAGAGAGAGAAGATAACGCAAGAGGGAGAACAAACAAGACAAAATGAAAATGAGAAGAAAAAAGAAAAAAAAACGAAAAGTGAAAAAACGAAAAATATATATATCACGGAAAACAGAGAGAGAGGGTGAGAGACAGAGAAACTAAGAGAGAAAAAGTGAGGGAGAGAAGATGGGATAAGAATAGAGATTTTTGATTAAGAGTGTAAAAACGAGGTGACTATAAGGGAAATTGAGTGAAAACTTTTAATACTTTAAGTTTTCAGTATGTAAATAAACTAAGAAGAACGATTTTATCGTAAATAAATTTTATTGTAAATAAACAAAAACAAAAACTATTCTGTGAGAGAAATTACAGTATGTTAACAAACAAGTGTGAAATAAATAATTTTGTCGTAAATTTTTAGAAAGAATAAAGAATAGAGAATAAAACTTAGCTCAAATTCCTATCTTTACAATCTCTCACGACGTGGTTCCTTCGAAGATGGTTGTTCGCTTTGGTTCACTCACATTAATGTGCGTTGTATATATACTATTTTCCTTCTTTTTCAACGGATATAATGCAAGGACCGTCGATAAACAACAGGTACCGAGTTCTGTGTCGGTTTCAGCAAATATTTATCTTCGATATGGAAATATACCTGTTGGTTGCTTCGGGAGACAGGGACAAACACGTCTTAACACTACGAAACCGGAAGTATATATATATATATATATATATATATATATATATATATATATATATATATATATATATATATATATATATATATATATATACATATATATACATATACATATGCATATGCATATATATATATATATATATATATATATATATATATATATATATATATATGTATGTATGTATGTTTATTTGTATGTATGTATGTATGTATTTATTTATTTGCAGCGGTTAGACAAAATAATTGGAATAGAAGAAATTTATCGCCAATATTTCAATAAGCCATTATATTACGAATATACAACCAAATTTCATTTTGTGCTTTTTGTATGATTTTATTTTATCTAATTCAATGGTTATTTCTATCTCTTTTGCAGATCGTAGTAAAACTTATGCTAAGGTGTATGACCTCACTGAGTTCGAAAATGGTCAAATTGTTGGAGCTCGAATGTCAGGAGCTTCCGTCACCAGAACAGCTGAACTCCTTGGTTTTTCGAAAGCTACCATATCAAGGACCATGACTGAATTCGAGAAGCAGGGAAGAGCCTCCTGCAGAACTTTTCGAAGCTCACTGAAAGAGACCGACGACTGTTGAATGGCATCGTGATGAAAAATCACTGGACAGCTGCCCCTAAAGTGACTACGGAGTTGAATCAACAACTGACTAACCCAGTTTCGACCAAAACTGTTCGCCATGAGCTCAATAAAGCCGGATATCATGAAAGAGCTGCTATCAGGAAACCTCTGCTTTCTAATCAAAACATTCAAAAAAGGCTGAACTGGTGTAGAGATCACAAGGGCTGGCTGACAGAATAATGGAAGCAAGTTATATTCTTCGATGAGGTCAGGTTTTCTATTTCCCCACTGCAGAGCGAGTTTATGTGTGGAGACAGCCCTGGGAAGTTTTTAATTTTTCCTATAATGAAGCACGGAGGAGGATCTGTGATGATTTGAGCAGCCATTTCTTGGTTCAATAGTTGCCCTGCATAGTAGGATCAACAGTTATGATTATCTAAATATTTTGGGAAATCAAGTCCTTCTCATGGTCCAGACATTATTCCGTGATGGTGAGTGCAGCTTCCAAGGTGACAATGCTCCAATACACACGTCCCATGTAGTTAAGAATTGGTATGAAAAGCATAGTAGTGAGCTACAACACATCATGCGGCCTCTTCAATCTCTAGATCTTAATATTATTGAGCATCTGTGGTACATCTTCGAAGTCGTTACCCTCCGTCGTCTTGTCTGCAACAGCTGGAGCAGGTCTTGAAAGAATGGCACAAGATTCCTCTCAATGATGTCAGGAAGCTGATTTAATCAATTCCTAGACGCATCGAAGCTGTTCAGAAAGCTAAAAAAGAACAAATTCCATATTAAATAAATATTCATTGAATTTGATACGTGTTCCAATTATTTTGTCCAACCCCTGTATATAATGTAGATATAAGATGTCCCTAAATCTGAGGGAGTCTCATGTATATAATATAGCGAGTAGAAACACTTCAATTAACTGCGATTATCCGCGTAACTATATATACGAATCTGTTATTTAAAATAAAAAACGAGAACATAAGACAAATATTAATGACAGACTGAATGGAGTATAATATATTTATTATAACAGAATAAATTGATTAATTACTTGAGTCTCATCTTGCCAAAACTGCAAAGGAAAAGACAGATGAGAAGTATGTCCTTATACACACACACACCCCACGTCACAGCACACACACCACATCACAGCACACACACACACATGTATAATGTGTATGTGTGTGTGTGTGTGTGGTGGATGTGTGTGCGCGTGTGCAGAGAGAGAGAGAGAGAGAGAGGGAGAGAGCGAGAGAGAGAGGGAGAGAGAGAGAGAGAGAGAGAGGCAGAAGGAAAGAGAGATACGGTAGATAGACAGTTAGATAAATATAAATGTATTTAACTCATGAGAATCTTAGAAGAAAAAATCTTTGCGTTCATGCCTGTTTTCGAGTATGTATATGTCTACACACACACACACACATACACACACACACACACACACACACACATATATATATATATATGTACGTGTGTTTGTGTAAGTATGTGTGTGGATATATCAATTTATGTTTTTTTTTTAAATGAATGTTATGTTCAACATATTTCCTTTGATCGTTGCCACTCAATTTTAAGCAATATA
>NC_142929.1:25602856-25665356 GCF_046866305.1 Octopus bimaculoides | reverse complement strand
ATATATATATATATATGCATATATATGTATGTACATATATGTATGTATATATGCATATATATATATATATATATATATACAAACTTTTAAATTTAAAACATTGGATATATAACTTAGAAGAACGATCCTTAAGTAGTCTACTTTAGACTTTTTGCGGTGAAATCTCTTGCTATGTTGGTAACGATTACATGTTTTTCTATGAACATATATTATATATATATATATATATATATATATATATATATATATATATATATATATATATATTAATATATATTCCCTTTATATAACTAGATCCCACTAACTATTGAGATCCCAATTGAGCAAGTCTGCTTTCCATTAAGTTAATTACATACTTAATTCAAAGTTTGCTGACCCCTAAATCGGTATGGTAATGCTACAAACGACCACGGAATACTCTATTCAAAACTGATCCCATCACAAACATATTAACGGATTTGAATGTTTTTTATGTTTATAATTTCAGATCAAATCTAAACAAAAAACTTCATATGTTCTTGTTGAGTCAATATTTCAATAAATACATAAATCACTGGTAATTTTTGCATCAATTATAGCACCTGATGTTGTTTTTACCTTAAACATGCGCACACACCAATACACAAACACATTGCATATACAGAAATATGCTAACCTATTTGTAGATGAGAACCTTCATTACTGGCCTACAGTAGTCACTCATCATGTTATTTCTTTACTACCCACAAGTGGCTACACACAAAGGGGACAAACAAGGACACACAAACGGATTAAGTCGATTATATCGACCCCAGTGCATAACTGGTATTTATTTAATCGACCGTGAAAGGATGAAAGGCAAAGTCGACCTCGGCAGAATTTGAACTCAGAACGTAGCGGCAGACGAAATACCGCTAAGCATTTCGCCCGGCGTGCTAACGTTTCTGCCAGCTCGCCGCCTTGTAGTCACTCATCGTGTGCTTGCCAACATAAGTACAAGGTTCCGTACTAAATATTATACACTACCGGCGAATGAAAGACATTGAGTGACTTGAGAAATTTCATTCTACATATGATTTGTGACATGAAAAAACAACCAACAATTTTATCATTATTATAGAGCGAAAAAACAAACCCAATCATTTGGATTATATTTGAATTTCCAGGTTTCAAACAGTATAATGAATTTTATTTTACACTGCAAATATATATGTGGCATACATTTTAGTCTTGCAGTATACGATGCTAAGTGAGTGAACTTATTAGCGGAGTTCCTTTGAGTGTTAAAATAGCAGTCAATCTATCTGATATAGCGCCGTAGTAAACTAAGAAAAGAAGAGTCATTGCTTTCTGTGAGCGTAGATAAACTCTCAAAAAACAAAGAAAGGAAGAAAGAACAAAGGCAGACATGTCAAGCAAGAAGTGACTTAGATATTCGAAGTTTGCTTTATCAAAAATGGCTGAGGAAGGGTTAATAACAACAACTTATTTTTCCTGGAGTATTCGTCAATATAGTATTTATCTGTGACACACAGGACTTCCGGGTAAATTCATTAAACAAACAATAAATGTAGGAGAAAAATACGTGAAACAAACAAAATATTCCATCAACATCATCATCATCATCATCATCATCATCATCATCATCAACATTTTGGTCAATAACAACTAAAACATTCACTAAACATTAGAAATATAAAGAACAAAAACACAATAGGTGTAATCGCGAATATTTAGTTAATATAAATGTATGATTCAGACAACAAAATCAAACAAAAACAACTTCAACAGAATCGCACTCATTCAACATTTCGTTGTCTAAATTGTATCCTGAGGGTAGACTCGTTAATCAAGGGAAAAAGAAAAAGTAAACAAGATACTTTACAGCTGAAGTAATGTTAGCACTCTGCAAGATACAGATATAATAGTAGTGTGACTATATTACAATGCTCGATTCAATCATACAGGTGTCGATTAAAAAGGAAATGAAAGAAAATTAATATATAGGCATATATAATGTGCATTTTTTTTTATGAACTACAATGAATATAATTATTGGTAATATACAGTTTGATGCAAAAACTCACTATACTTATATGTAGCCAGAAGACATTGACAATACAAAACAACAACGACAATAACATAAAAACAACACAGGAAACAACAAAATTAATTAAGATTCCTAGATAACGGAGGTTTTAGGTACATGCATGTACACGCACACACGCACGTGCACATACACACATATATAACGAATAATTTATGTGTATGCATACAGATATGTGATTATGTGATAATGTATATTTATGAATGTAGATGTATACATATACATAAATATATCCACACACATACATGAATGTATGTAAATGCATATATAAACATACACTCACACAGAGAACTTGTTCTGTGTGATCTTCCCTTCATCAGGTGTCGATCGGAGACAGGAGATGAAGGCAACTTAGTAACCTGCAGCGATGCTAGAAACTGTAGAAGCAAAGAGAGAATCTCCGGCTTCTTTTTGCTCACACACCCAATATGCAAACATCTAGCGCACCAGATTGGGTAAGAGTGTAATTATTCTAACTACGCACCACCTGATTCTTCTTATTGCTCATTGTGAATTTATTCGTTAAAATCACATTTGAATTTTTTTTCTCTCGCAAAGCTCTTTCACATCTGTTGTGAAGCTTTTTCTTGAACCACGTTTTTGCTAATATTCTTCATATGATGTAAGCTTGTACCAATCCGCAACATCCCGCCTCTACTAAGAGCACCGTTCATTCTCATATTCCCTAAGTCTTTAACAATGTTATCTATTCCTTTCATATGTTCTCTTCCCTACAGCGCTTTAACTAAACAATGAGGACATTTTGTCAATTAGGCTGTAGTTTGTAGCATATCCTCCTCGTTTCTGTATCACTCTCGCTTGTATTGATGTTTTTCAATACCCCACCCCACCACCATTAATACATTTTTATCTTATAAAAAAGAAAATTGGAGAAATTATGAATTTTTGGCAATCCCACCCCCTGCCCCCGATTGTTTCTGCTTAGAAATTAAAATATTGGAGAGTCTGAGAAGGTCATTGCTGGCATTTATCCACAGTGATTTTAAAATATTACAGAGATGTACTTGCATAGCATGTGATTTATTCTGAGATCGTGTGCTGAAACAAAAACAATTGCAGCGTGGATGATGTTTGTAAGCCATCCAAGATCACACAAAAGCCGTTAGTTTCACTTCAACATTAAAATTTCATTTGTGTCAAAATATTTACGTCGCTTTGTAACTGTTCATTGAATAACTTCACAAAAGTGATGCAGCACGAAGTTTTGTCAGTGACCAGGTCGCTGTTTCAAAGCGACCGTTGGGGTAAAAATTTAGATTACGATTTATTTTGTTGTTTTTCTTCCACCAATGGACCACGCGTGTATTACTTCGGTATCATCTTTTCATAAAATGTGTTTAATGGGAGAAAATTAGTGAAAAAAACATCAATACATGTGAGAGAGAAAAGGGCGGGTGGTTTGGGTTGTGCTAGAAACAACAGCGAAACTTTCCTTGAATTGTTCACCTTTACCTCTGAAGATATTCACAATTTGTTTTGTTTTATGCTTTTTTTCTTACCGAAAAGGCTACTCTCATGGTTTTTAAGTTAAAAAGGATAATGTCCAAAATCGGTCCGGATAGTTATTATTGAAAGGCTAATAGCGTTCCGAAAAGCCACAACAACAAAATCACTTTTAAATTCTTTAACCAAACATATACGGGTATTTTAAAAAATTTCCATTCAATAAATAATGTTTTTACATTACGAATACATTAACAGAATAAACTGTCGGTTTCCAGAATTAAACCTTCAAATGAAGATATTAAAAGACAAAGTGAGACTTTGCAAATAAAAATGGAATACTCCGCAGTGAATGCATTGAATATTTAAATATTCGAGAAATTGGAGTTACAAAAATTCAATAAACTTTAGAAATCGAAATTATAGGAAATTTTCAGACGGTCAACCTTTTAATAATTGCTTTCTTTTAGTACTGTTAGTGATTGTTACATACCTAATTAATAAGCCGCTTTCTCCATTATAGTATAAACAGATGTGTCAAATGCATCAATTAGCGGTGTCGTTGATAACTTTTTCCTCACCTCAATGATGCCGGTGACATATATTAAAAGTCCCTTATAGAACCATAACCATAAAAACGTATATAATTATATTATCATCCTCAAATTTGAGAAACAAACACTCATAACTTTTTTCTTTGAAAACTTCCTTGCATGAGATTGATACCATGAAATTCCTCGAATTGAGCTTTATCATTTAAGCGTAATTAGAATATAGTTTGTTTTTACAATATAAAAGTTGATTATACTTAAATCCATTTCTTTGACTTAAGTAGATATTTATTCGTGATATTTTACCTCACAAATTTTTCGATAAACAATTTTTGTTGCATGGGGCCAAAACTATGAAATTCTTCATGCTTTCTGCTATCATTGAAGCTAAGATAAATATATTTTGCTTTTAAAATAAAAAAAAAGTTATTTAGATCTAAACTTGATTGGTGGCGTTACTTACTCTCCTATAAAATTGCTACAAATTTTGATGTAAACGATTTTCTACTGGACGAAATTTCAACTTTTGTATGTCAAAATGTAGATAGGAACCAGTCCTCTACAAAAATGTTAACAATGTTTTCAATTTGGTTAAGAAATGAATGAGCGATAAGCTCTAAATGATTGTGAGTAAATTGCGGCTTTAAGAATATTATTAAAGTAATACCGTAGATTCTTTGCCATCACATTTGTACGTATTTCTGTACACAGTTATTTCGTACTGTACCACATACTCATGTTTCCTTTACAATATATCCTGCCGATATTCACTAACACACAATTTACTCAGCAATAATTAACATTCTACGGAAGGTACATCCTTTATTTTCCATCCTGCATTATTTCAACAAATTCTATTCCTTCCTGCTTGGATTGAGAGATTGGCCGTATGCAAGTTTTATGCTTTCATATATTGTATTTCACACACACATTGGTTATAGCCCCAAGTAATAATTAATTATTTATTGAGCACTATCGTTGAATACACACACACACACACACACACACACACACACACACACACATATATATATATATATATATATATATATATATATACATACATAATATATATATATGGTGCGTGTGTGTGTATTTGTGTGTGTTTTTGTGTGTCTGTCCATATAGATATATAGAGAGAAAAAAGGAATTATATCCTTTTGTGTTACTAAGTTTAAGCGCAGTGAAATAAATTGATACATATGCAGATAGATGTCCAGCAGTACGAAAGGAAAAATGATGGATGAATATACGTAATTTGATTAGAAGTTAGTGATATCGATATATAAATAGATAACTGGCTTCATAGACAGGTAGATAAATGGTAAGAAAGTCTTTGGATATGTGAACATTTCAATAGTTAGATCGGTAAATTGATATTTAGAAAGATAGCAATTACGTCATTTTAAAGGATAGGTATACGGATAGTTAAATTGGGAAATGTTTCTGAAATATAATCATTGTATATGATTGATATTTTCGTTTATTGTATTTCCACACTTTTTTTTTCTACTCTGAAACTTCACACAATGACCAAACTCTATTTTTAAGGTTTATGATTACATGTCTGATACAGCTTCAAGGAATAATTTATTAACAGACGTCCTTGTCATTGGAAATTCTTCAGAATGCGAACTTACGTTTTCGAGCAATGTGGCACATTTCCTTTTGCTTTCCTTCTTAGCTTTTAGACTTTCTTTAAAGATAATTGTCACTATTATTCAAATCAAAACCGCGAAAATAAATTTATTCCGGCTTAGTTTAGTGCCACTTGGCCCACAAAGTGTCGATTATTAATGACCGAAAACTTATCCCAAAATTTATCACGATTTTTCTAGCTTTATATTTTTCGTTCTTATCTAAGCGTGTCTCAGCACTTCTCTTGCATAATATTGCGATAATTCTTATTGAATTCTTTGGAATGCTATAGAATTAAGATGTAATATCAGTAAATACTTTAGACATCTCTAGCTAACTATCTCCCTTCTTTCATCCACCGGTCTACTCACCCAGCTATCAATGTATCAGTTCATCCGTCCATCCATAAGTACATACGTACGTACAAACATACATAATACATACATACATACATACATACATACTACATACAATTATATCGCACACCAATATATCGATACATGCATAAACATACACTTCTAAGCAGACATATACATCAATTATGTAAATGTACAATGATGTATAATACGTAACGAAAATTTTTCGTTTTATTTCCCATTCGCAATTCAAAACACAGAAAGTACAAAGTGCTACGCACATAGCCTCTAGCTGCTAACCTGGAGCCAACATCTGTAATAGTTCAGTGCTGTTGATAACGAACTTCTGAAGGTCATATGTGAAGTGAACTTTGCCTTTTCAAAGAAAAGTATTATTTATTAGTCACAGGATATGATGGAGTGAGTGAGAAAAAGACAGGTTAAGGTCATAGAAAGATTATGAATGGGTTTTGTGAGTGTTGAAAAAAGAAATGAGAAATTGTGAATATATATATATATATATATATATATATATATATATATATATATATATAATACACACATACATATGTATACATATGTATGCGTATGTGTGTATGATTATATGTAAGAAAGAGTGATTAACTGTAGTAAAATATAACCGTTTAAAGGAAAAATATTTATAGAATCAGAATTGAACTTCTATTGAATTTCTTTGCTTTAAGTCAGACTTGCTATATTTTGTCAAGAAGATTTTCAGACGAACATTTGTAACAAGGAAAAGAGAGAGAAAACCATCATGATATTTCGTAATATCCTAGTCAATATGTTGTCAGCTAGCAAACCGAAGTATTGGCTGTTCATAAGTCAATATTGAGATTGCGTTATGGCATTTATCTCTCAGTTTATACAGTCATTTCCCTTAATATCATTGCAACGAATATATAAGTATATACAGTCTAATCAAATAGAGCTGTGTCTAATAGACGAAAGTTATCTGTTCATGTCACAGCCAGCTGTGCTGTGGCCATTCTCTGGCATCTAATAATGAGATAATATAATATTATATTATTTGTTTTTACTATTATAAAATAGTGTTTCTTTTATAATAGGACATACTAAGCTCTCGCCGAACATAGGACATAGTAAGCTCTCGTCAAACAGAATTTGAGTGCTCGAAAAATTAGTTAGCACAGATTTAGAGCTCCAGTTATTGCATCTGTCTACTTACATGATATGACATCAAAACAACGGATGCGAGTCCGGTTATGAAGTGTACTGATAACTTAGTGAAACGTTAAAGACTTTCTCTATTCCCGAGCGTTAAACTAATACATTCTTTTGTTGTTTAGACCACCTGTCCTCGTCTGTTGTGGGTTTTTTCGTAAATTCACCAATATATATATACATGTATGTATGTATGTATGTATAAATATGTGTATATATATATATATATATATATATATATATATATATATATATATATATATATATATATATATATATATATATATATATACATATATATATATATATATATATATATATATATATATATATACATATATATATATATATATATATACATATCTATATCTATCTATCTATATCTATCTATCTATCTATCTATCTATCTATCTATCTATCTATCTATCTATCTATCTATATGTATATATATATATATATATATATATATATATATATATATATATATATATATATATATATATACATATATATATATAATTGTGTCAAGGAAAATTCTTCCCTGATGAAATATCTAATTAACCAGTTTCAATATTAAAATTTAAATTAAATTAATTTAATATAATTTAATTAATTAAATTTAATTTCTGTGATTGAACTAATTGGGCATGGAAGCAGCTGTAGGGCTGGGATTTTATAATATGGATTTGAGTGTCCATATAATTATCTGCATGATAATTTCTACACTTTGTTCCTTTTCTCATATATATATATATATATATATATATATATATATAGGGAGATAAATCACAAGAAGAAAACAAAAGACGAAGACAGGTGGTGTTGATAAGAAACAGATGTATTAGTTTAACGCTCGGTAAGTGAAAAAGTCTTTAACGTTTCGAGCATATGTTCTTCCACAGAAAAGAACACAGGAAGAAACAAGGAGAGAAAATAAAGAATATATATAATCTTTCGTTTTTGGATTTGGTTTGCAAGATTTTTTATTTGATTTCGTGTGTTGAAGCATTTTCTGTTGTGTCTGGGGAGAGTCATTTTCTTATCGTGCCTTCAAGACTATTGAAAAGGTTGCAAGACGCAACGAAAATTTTAGGAACATAAAAAATAATAAGTGGAAATTTAACGGTGAGTGTATTAAATTTTAAGGCATGATAAGAAAATGACTCTCCCCAGACAGAACAGAATATATATATCTGTTATTATCAAATCCCGCTGTGCTGTGGCCATTCTCTGGCATTTAATAATGAGATATATAATATTATGTTATTTGTTTTTACCATTATAAAATGGTGTGTCTTTTATAATAGGACATACTAAGCTCTCGTCAAACAGAATGTTCTCCCACTAAAATATTTTCTACCCGATATATATATATATATATATATATATATATATATATATATATATATATACTTGCATATATGTATGTATAGGCGTCATGTGTGATATTTTGTCTGTGTACATGATTGTGTATATGACTGTGCATAAGTACTGACGTGCAAACTGAAAAGAATCTTGTATACCCTGAATCAATTTCGATATATTTCAATGCTCTCCTTTCTTATTTTTGTACTTTTGCGTGTTGATACTGGAGAGAACTAGTGATCGTCTCGTTGGAAGCTTGTAAGCAATACAAATATTCAAAATGTGTCATATAAAAAACATATTTGATAATCATATATACAAAGAAATCCTGAGGTCACAAAAACTTCGTTTTCTATTAAAAGATGTCTACATATAGACATTACGTTATTTTATCAGAAAATACTGTGTGACATAAGGAGGAATTTCATTTAGCAGCATCGACGCTTCTGATTAACTTTATTAATTGATCTCGTGACAACAGACGGAATAGTGAATTGTAATGCTTTTAATTGAATCAATATCAAGAACTCAATGAAGAATCTAATATGGATATTGATGTATTGATATATTGATATCAATAATATAACTTAATGAGAAAACTGGTTAATTTGTTAACTTTTTCATGTTGGTTTCTATGAATCTAGATAAACATTTCCTCTCTGTTTTGCGCCAGAGAGACTACAAGTTATTAATGGAGGTAGCGCATTTTCATAAATTACTTTAGGAGGATCGATGGGGTCATAATACAAACAGTACGAAGGCATTAATATCTTGTTACTAGTCACTGAGTGTGTCTGTGTATCTGTTTATATATTTATCTGTCCTGATAACTATCTATTTATTCATGTATTTATCTGCTCACTGTTGTAATTGCTTTCTGCTAGTCAGCGTAATTAAAGAAACAGCAAATTACCTAGTTATTTGTCTACATATTCGAGTACATATTTAATTATCTAACCGTCATATTTCCGATGTATTTAAATCAGTGACTCGAAAGAAGGAAGAGTTCACCTCTTAAGGATGGATGTTAAGCGCTATAAATCAGAGGATGATCATATTTATTTTAGTATATCTGGAAAGTTGATGGTGGTGTTATAAAGTCATTTTTCGAACCACTGATCTAGGTGTTTGAAGCATAACTTAGTTAAAAGCTACCCGTCATCATTTGTATTAAAAGTAGTTAAAAGTTAATTAATGCGATCGGATACTGAAGTTTGGGCTCAAGGAAGCAGTTTGATTTTCAGCAATCTTTTTTGTTATCAGTAGTTTTCAGATCAAAGGCGGAATCAATTATCTTCAGAATTTCAGAAAGTACACCGGGACCTACCGTTTTAAGGTGGTATAGAGTAATACAAGAAACAACAGCAATAGATACTTTTCTAAGGTCACATAGTGTCAGCGCTACGCAAGGGGGCATAGTGAAAAAACTACATAAGATTACAGATGCTGCTTATTATTTTTGCCCTCTTCTTCTTCTTCTTCTTCTTCTTCTTCTTCTTCTTCTTCTTCTTCTTCTTCTTCTTCTTCTTCTTCTTCTTCTTCTTCTTCTTCTTCTTCTTCTTCTTCTTCTTCTTCCTATTATTATTATTATTATTATTATTATTATTATTATTATTATTATTATTGAGTGAGAGAGAAGTGCATGCAATCAAATTGGCACTGGGGTACAAATGTACGAAGCCCATATACCCATCATGACTACCCGTCTGATAAGGAACACAAGAACCACATGCCACACAACCATATGTGCGTGACATGGTGATCTATTATCAAGATAAACAGCGCATGACCTTGCTGGTGGGACCCAGTTCGAATTTTCTTCAGGTCGAGTAGCCTATCCCCCTCAAATGGTCTCAGAATAAAGTTTGTTTAAAGATGATCAACGAAACAGCCATGTTTCCAAGAGTGAATTTATTCAAACCCCAAAGAATTCCTCTCAACACATGGCTATGGTGCTCCCCATTACATCTGCTCATGATGCACATATCGTCAGCCACCAAGGAGCAAGCGCAACTGATCAAATGATAAGCAATTCTATGGTATTGATCAGAATATTTGCAGTAGCCCATCTTTTATACAAAGACAAAACATAGTATTATTATTGTTGCCTTTGCACAGCGTCTAACGCTGGAGATGTACTACGGCATTAGCTGTTAACTACCAGTGAAATAAGGTAACATCCCTTATTTTTCGAGCCCATTCCGGAGTATTTGAGCGGTTCCAAGCAGTGCTCTTTTCTGCAAGTGCTCCACCATTATTGCAGCTCCTACTTGTTCCATGTACTTTTCAAGAGTTTTTTTCTCACTGTTCTCATGGCTCCGACAATTATTGGTATTACTACTACTTATTTCCGCAACCACAACTGCTTAACCTCCCAAACTAACCTGTCAAATGTATTGACTTTTCTTTCTTCCTTATCGCATACCTTGTTGTCAGCTGAGCATAGTTCGCTTTCTTTCTCAATTAACATTATATCTGGCTTCTTATTCTCAATTTTATAGTCGCTCTGAATCATTAAATCCCACAGGATCTTTGCATTATCATTTTCGATTATGCCTCCGAGTTTATGGTCGTACGAAGTTTTTGCTCTGTCAAGTACATACTTGTTGCAAAGCGTCCAATGGACAAGTCTTGCTATATTGTCGTGGCGTCTCTTATATTACTTCTGGGCTAGTGGCGTTCATTGACTGGTAATATGCCATACGATTTCATCATTTGTACACAAATTCTGCACTTATCACTTTCTGACGTGTTGTCCATTCTGTATTTTATGTAATTTGTACTTAGTGCTTCATCTTAGGCAGCACAGATTAGAGGCTCCGTTTCCGGTTTTAAATCACTTTTACTCATCCACAGCCATCTTATTTCTCTGTCTGTCTTATCTTCAACATCCCTATGAAATTGTCCATGCATTCTTTTCTTTACCCACCGATATATCAGTTTCATTCGTTTTCAATCGCTTGTACAGTGCTTTATCTTTGCAATCTTTCATCCTACACAAGCCTGACATTCTTCTAATAATAGCGATTCTGCGTCTTTTTTACACACCATGCTATGTTGTTTTCTTCTGCTCTAATACTGCTTTCTCATCCAATCAGTCTTCTCCCACCTCTTTTTCTAGGTACATACAGTCTGTCTGTGTCACTTTTTGGGTGGAGTGACCCATATCTATTTAGCAACTTCCTTGCTTTCTGTCTAAGCAGTTTAGTTCGTCTACTGTCCATGTGTTCACCCCTGTCCCATATCTAAGGAGTGAAACAGCCCAAGTGTTGATAGCTTCAATCTTATTCAGTCCGTTTAATTTTGACTAAAGGATCAGTCTCAGTCTGCGCAAGTACTCCACCTTAAATTATTCTGTTATTTCTTTCTCTATTAATTTATCCATTTCCAAAATCAAAAGTACTTATGGCCCGTCTCTTTTACCTGCTTCATAACCTCCACCGACGGTATCGTTATCCCGTCCATACATTTGACTTTGCCTTTCTTCAGGACTAACACATCACATTTTCTCCGCTCGAACTCCATTCTGATATCAGCACTGAAAGTATACAACGTATCAACGAGGGAATTGACTTGGGATTCACCTTTACCATAAAGCTTGAGGTCATCCATGAATAACAAATGGTTGACTTTTTGTTGGTGGCTTTTGAATAAATGCCAGCTTTTGCTTTCCTGAGAATCAGTGTTATTGGTACAAAGATGGGTGGGGACAGGCAGTCCCTTTGGATGATGCCTCTCCTGATTTCTACTGTCCCTAAACTTCTTCCGTATGCTGTCAGGTCCGTCGTCCTTTTCGCCATACTTTTTCCAAGCAATCGCTCAACATTCGATGCAATGCCAAATAGGTTCATACATTCCATAATCCAAAAGTGTGGGATCATATCGTACGCCTTAAGACAGTCGATCCATGACATGGCTAAGTTACTTTTCCTCCTCCTGCAGTCTCTGAGTACAGTTTTGTGTACCAGGAGTTGATCCCTGGTACCTCTGCACTTATGCTTGCAACCCTTCTGCTCATGTGGGAGGACTCCATTTTTACCAGATATTCGTACATTGATACTGCGAGTATTCCAGACAATAATTTCCACATAAGTGGCAAACAGGATATCGGCTTGTAAATGTCTACCGTATTGCCTTTTACGATATTTTTCAAGCACTGCGCTGTCCTACCCAATGTCAACCACTCTGGTATTACTTGGTCGGCATTTAACAAGGTGTTGAGTTGTGCAGCTATTCGTGCATGACATTCGCCAAATATTTTAATCCACTAACCTTGAACTCCATCTGGTCCCGGGACCTTCCAGTTGCTCATTTTTTGCTGATTTCCTTCACTTCCCTAACTGAAATGACTAGTTCTGCCTGTTTTGGACAGACTACTGTTTTCTTCAGTTCTTGCAACCATTCAGCATCCTTCTTGTGTTCCTTGTCTTTGCTCCAGATGTCACTCCAAAATATTTGACTTTCATTGTTATCCGGTATCAACTTTTCATCTCTGCACTCTCCATTCAAATCTTTATAGAATCTCTTCTGATCTCTGAATAACCTATTTTGGTAGTAACCCGTCATTCTTTGGTCATATCTTACCCTCTTTGCTTTCTCTGCAACGAGGCGCTTTTTCAGTTCCTCTGTTACTTCATTCAGGCTCTTTCTTTCAATATTGTACTTACTTTTCAGTGCCCTGTATTTTTGTTCGCTTTTAAGCTCCCTTTTCTGATTGTGGATACGAACTTGTTCCCCATCCACCTTATTCACCAGACTTAGCCCCCTCTGACTTTCATCTATTCCCAAAAATTAAAAAAGTCCTGGCTGGTCACCATTTTGCCAGTGACAATGACGTCATAGATGCTGTAGGAAGTTTCTTGGAGTCTCAAACAAAAGAGTTCATCACCGCTGGAGAAAGTGTTCAGCCATGGAGGGGGACTATGTTGAAAAATAAATCATCAGAAGTCTTGTACTATGTTTTGTTTTCTTGAGGCTCAAGGCTTTTCATACACCCCTCGTATGTATATGTATATGTATATATATATATATATATATATATATATATATATATATATATATATATATATATATATATATATATATACAAGAATAAGGGCAGGGAATCGTCAATTAATAATTAACAATTTTGCCAAGTAGTTCAGTATGAAAAAAACCTTTATCGGTAAAACCATTTATCATCATAAATATACAGGGATTAGCATTGAGTTGCTTCTCCAACATACTGAAAATTTAGAAATAGCAGTCAAAGAACTACTGATTCTAAACTACAAAATGTTTCTCTAAACGGATGGCGATATTTATGGCACACATAGAACAAAAAACCGGAGGGAAAAGCATAAATAAAACAAGTCTTTAGTTAATTGGATACGAATCGTTTCATGGTTAAGCGAAAGAAAATTTCTCTATTCCAATCTTCAGTCCAAATATTCTCTTTCAAATTTATCAGAATATTTGGACTGAAGATTGGAATAGAGAAATTTTCTTTCGCTTAACCATGAAACGATTCGTATCCAATTAACTAAAGACTTGTTTTGTTTATGCTTTTCCCTCCGGTTTTTTGTTCTATGTGTGCCATAAATATCGCCATCCGTTTAGAGAAAAATTTTGTAGTTTAGAATCAGTAGTTCTTTGACTGCTATTTCTAAATTTTCAGTATGTTGGAGAAGCAACTCAATGCTAATCCCTGTATATTTATGATTATTATATATATATATATATATATATATATATATATATATATATATATATATATATATATATACAGGACGGGCTTCCGTCTATTTCCTTCATAAATCCACTCATAAGGCTTGGGTCGGCCCGAGGCTATCGTTGAAGACACTTGCGAAGGTGACACGCAGTGAGACTGAATCCGGAATCATGTGGTTGGTAAGCAAGCTACCACACAGCCACTCCCGTGCCTATGCAACCACTCCTCCCGCATGACCTAGAATGTGGGAGATGCGTTTCGGCATATGCCGACGAGGTTACCGGAGTGATGTCGGAAAATAAATACATCGAAATGATCGGTATAACTCTCAGGAACTACAAGGCAGTATGAGGAGCGAAGATTAACCAGGTAAAATCAGTGAGCTTATGGATCGGCACCAGGAAAAGCAAGTCCATGCCGTCCAACTGCATCGTTGGGAGCTGGACGGACGGACAGGTAAAATTGTTCAGGGTATTGTTTGGTCTGAACCCACAGATGGACACAAATTGGGATGAGGTATCGAGCAGAGTGACTACTCTCACCCAGAAATGAGCCGATAGAAGCTATCCTTGAAAGGTCGAGCGTACATTGTATTCGTCATCTAGTACTGCTTGACCGTCGGGCCTTGTCCCGGCCACCGTTTGATTACGTTGGAGCGTATACTCTTCCGCTTCTTGTGGAAGGGATGCGTCCCGATGAACAGGGGCTCTCTCTGATGTCAACACTCGCTGCGTGGTGGTCTGGGAATGCTGTGGTTGATGATTTACAGACATGTGCTGAGGCTACGACATCTCCAGTGCTTCCATGATGGTGAATAGGTGTGGTCGCTGTTCGTCAGACGCGTATTTCCCCAGCTGGTTCATGTAACGGAGCTGCTGTCGTAGGTCAAACAGAGAACGTGACTAAGCATTTGAAAAGTGGAATGTCTTCAAGTGCTCACAACTCTCAACCAGTCGGATACTGCAATAAGTGGACAGTCCAATTTAGCTTTCTATAGAGGATTAGTGGAGAGAAAGTGTAACGACGGTATTGGGGAGACAGTGGGTGTTGAAGAAGATTACTAATCACTCTTTTTTGGAGTATTTTCGACACGTGACCGATGGATAACTTCCAAAAATCTCTGGTACTGCCGGTGAGCTTTGCGTGTTCGAGATAATCTATATAGGCATGAAAGTGCTGTCAGCCCAGCATGTTGGAGATGAACACAGGACGACAAGATAGCCCTGCATGCACTCGTCCAGTGCCCGAGCATTGCTGACCAGTGGGTTTCATGTCGAACACATGCTGTACGGTCGACCAAAAATAGGTTTAAATGTGAAGGACCTGTTTAATGGAAGTTAGATGCTTCACTCCGGGCGTGCTAAACTTATAGAGGCAGGTTTAGAAAATTTATAAAGAAGGTGTTGACGAGGTCAATCGTAAACAACAAATGAAGGTTTGCCCTGAAAAGGCAATTAGAATAGAATCAGTTAGGTTTAGTAAAGTATTAGTGATAGATTAGAATTTAGAAACTTACAAGAGGCGCTTAGGAAAGTCATTGAAACTAACGTGCTGGCCGAGAGATTGGTTTTGGACCAATTCCTCAACACAAAATATGAAGGTTGTATTGTCAGAGCTAATGTGCGTGCTCTAACAGGGGAAAGAACCACAGCTGCACGTTGGGCCTGATTAGCAGAAGTGTAACATGACGATTCGGTCTTTAGTGGACCTGAATTGGGCGCATGACACTCGTGTCCGAGCAAATGTGTGCGGCATTTTTATAGCACTTTGCTCAACCGTTTGAGACGAATGGCAGGCCGGGATGCAGAATAGCGTTCAGTGTCTACCTCAACGGCATGCGACAGCTCTCGGAAAGTGGGGCGGAGCGTTGCGAAAAGCCACGGAAATACGGTATGCGATGACTGGAAAATCGCATGGTTTGGATGGTCTGCCCTATGAGCTTTACTTCTATATGCCAGACTTGTTTGGTGGCCTTTTAGTTGACATCTACTGCAACTGGTAGCAGAACGCGAGAGTTTCCCATTCTGTGAATCGAGAAGTGGTGGCATTGTTATGAAAAAATCCAAACAAGATCATGTGTTTGGTTCACCAAGGGCACTTTTTCCCCTCCCGTCTGTATGTACTGGATCTTGAGTCATTACTGCAGAACTTTGTGGTGTTGAGAGGTATCGCGCGCGAACTAGGACGTAGGAGAATCTTGTCAGCATACGCAGACGACATCACTGTCCTAATGTCGAACAGCAGACAGAGAAACCTGGTTGGCACTACTCTAAAAGAATATGAGGCGGAGACAGGAGCTCAAATTAACCAAAAAAAGTCAGTGGGCCTGCAGCTCGGCACCTTTGTGATCCATGCCGTTCAATAATGGCGTGGAACACTTGACGCAGGGACCCGCAAAATTGCTTGGGTGTGGTTTGCTCCATATCCCCAGGTGGAGAAGAACTGGGACGAGATGACGATCAGGTTGGCCAATCTCAGCTAGAAATGGGCTGAGAGAAAACTATCCCTGAAAGGCCGGATAGAGGTGGCGAATGCATACATCACCTCCGTCATATATCGTTCACCCGTCGAGCTTTGCCCCTGTTTAAATCTGACCAAACTGGAGCATGTGCTCTTCCGCTTCTTGTGGAAAAGGGTGTTCCATTTGCTGTCAAGAACCTGCTAAATGGAAGGCTTGGTATACCGTGGCTGTTGATGCGCAGAAATGTGCTGACGCTGCGAGATTTCCAGTACTTCCTAGACGGTGAGCAAGTGTGGTCGCCATTTGTCAGATAAAATTTCCCGCAACACGTCTCTTTGCTCTGCAGTACAGGATCAAGCGGAGACCGAGGCAAAGCGTCTGACACCTAGAGTTTCTTCAGCCGCTCACAGTTCTCTGTTAGTCGGGCAATGTGGTGGTGGAAATTCCACTCAGGCAATCTATAAGTTAGTAGCGAGCAAGTGCGACGACGTCCTTGGGAAGACTGTGCGTCGATGAGAATGAGTTGGCTGGTCTATTCCGAAAGACTTTCGAGCCGGGGACCATGGAAAACTTCCAGAAATCCCTGGCCTGGCAGTGCTACCCAGGAGTGTGTGGTGGGGTAGTATTGCCGTCCGGAAGAAACTCTACAGGCATGGAAATACCGTTAACTGGGCTTCCGAGGTACGGGCAGGGCGGCAAAACTGTTTTATATGCTCTCGTCCCGTTCCGCAGCATTGCTGAGTTGTGGGTTTATGTCGAAAACCTGTTGTCGTGTGTAGGACGGATCTGGCTATCAGCTGAGTCTATCGTGAAGATCGCACACCACCTTCTTTGGTAGGAGAGAGCAAGCAATGTTTCGTTGTCTGGTGGCCTTAACGAGAGAGGTTTTGTGGTGGACCAGGTTGAAAGAGCTGAAGACAAGCACTTTCCTCTTTGGCTAAGCCCTCATCAACTTGAACAGGAAAGTGAGAGTAGAGCGGGAAGTGCTACCTTCCAGCAATTTTGTTAAAAGGTGTGTGGATATAGCGCGAATGGCCCGAGTGAACGGGCTTACTCTAAGCATGTGCCTCTAAATCGAAGAGGACTCTTGCTCTAGAGATCAGGGCAATGCTGATTTTTGTGGGGTTTCCACGAGCAGCCTTCGGGAGTTTCTTACTATTGAGGATTTATCTATTATAATTCTTATTATTACATTTTTGCACGTTTAAATCTCATTCTTTTTGTATTGTGTTGTCCTGTGCCGTCCCCAATCTCTTATATAAACCCTCAGTGGTGAATAAAAAAATCTTCTTCTTCTTCTTCTTCTTCTTCTTCTTCTTCTTCTTCTTCTTCTTCTTCTTCTTCTTCTTCTTCTTCTTCTCCTCCTCCTGCTCCTCCTCCTCCTCATCATCATTATTATTATTATTATTATTATTATTATTATTATTATTATTATTATTATTACCAAAATATAAAAATATGTAATGTTTATTAATGTAAATTTCTAAGATGAATAATTAAGTGAGCAGACATTGTGTATTAATGAGATTATTGTTTTTCATGACCAACAACAAGTTTTGTAATATTTAATTCCAAATTTGATAAAAAAAAAAAAGTCGTAAATCTCAAAGGTGAGCAATTTCCATTTCATTTCTATTCTCAAACAAAAATTGGGTTACTGTACTACAATAATTTTCCATCATATACTATGTTGGGTGATGGTAAAGAATAAATATAGTTTGTTTTTTTATTCACCGTACAGACAATTTTGTACTGCATTGTAAATATATTTCACATAAACATTGATATTTAGAAAACGAAAAGGAACAAAGATTAAACAACAAAGAAAACAAAAATAAAAACTTTAGTGATTTGTCATCCTATAACACTAGTGTTCTGAAACATTTAAATTTTATTCTGTTTTGCACGAAAATTGTTCCACTTCAGTTGCCATATGATGTAAGTTGACTGAAAACTGGGAAACACCATTTGCAATATATTTTGTTATATGTGGGCACTTACAATCAAATACTTAATTTAAAAGTGACTGGAACGATTTCATTCTAAGCCACAATTTCTTGTTACAATAGCTCAGCTTCTACAACGACAAATTCCAGTAAAATGTATGTATACGATAAAATAAATGTTTTTCAAAATATCCTTATTATTTCGTCATTTTGCTTTCAATCAATTATTTATTTTAGAAATGGCAGCATTTTTCAAGGATCTGTGTTATTGTATATTGTCGGTACCCAATACATTGCCTTTATCGTATGAAATATGCAGAATAAATATATTTTTCATGTAATGTTACATATAATTCCAGTTAGTCTTTTGATATGTCTGATCTAAAGTTTAAACCATAAGACATTTTAAAGTACACAATTATATTTCAGTGTTATTTATTAGGGTAATTAACTTCAAATAGTAAATATTTGTGAAGACTGTAAAGACTGTGAAGACTGTAATGATTATGCAGCAGCTTCAGATATTTTGATGAAAAACAAAATCGATCGATATAATATAAGAAAAGCTATTTGAAATATAGATTTTGATGATTTACTCGAAATGATCGACAGCGTATATCTGTCCTGTGCAAATATCTTAACCAAGAAAGCAATAAATCAATTTCATCTAAAAGAGGACATTTCGTTAAAGTACACGGTAAAAGTGCATTTAATTAATATATTGCAATGCCCAAAGATGATAGAAACATTTGACCGATGCCCTACAACAGATATTTAAAACAGCCCTAGCAGTTATAGCAATTGCCTCATTGCTTCATGCAATATGACACGATTAATGGCTAAATGTCGGAAGGTACACATAATTGAAAATACACGAATAACACCACCAGTTTCTGAAATACTAACCATGATAATGGAAGTATATATATATATATATATATATATATATATATATATGTATCTAACTATCTATCTATCAATATATATATATATATATATATATATATATATATATACATATATCTGTGTGTGTATGGGGTGTCTATATATATATATATATTGATCGATAGATAGATAGATAGATATATGTTTAATTCCGTTCCTCTTATTTTAAATCAGTTCTTATTAGTGATAGTGTATCTCATCGTTTCGTCAAAAATCAGTAGAGTATGGGAACCCGCAAAATGATTTTATATATAGTGAAATGACTAAGTCATTAGCTGATTTAATATATTGATTTCAAATTTCGGCAAAAGGCCAGCAATTTCGGTGGAGGGGTAAGTCGATAACATCGTTCTTAGTACTCAGCTGTTACTTATTTTAACAGCACGGAATGGATGAAAGGCAAAGTCGATCTGGGCGGAATTTGAACCCAGAACGTAGAGTCGGACGAAATACTGCAAAGCATTTTACCCGGTGTTCAAACGATTCTGCCATGCCGCCACCCAATATACGGAGTTAATATGATTTAATAATTCATATAGTATATAACTTGATTAAATCATATACACTAGGAGGACGTAATTGGGGGCTTCTGTGTTAAACAAACGAAAATCTCTCAATCAAGAAATAACTTTTAGCTAATCTTTGAAAATATACAGGAAAAGGACAAAAATCTTTCTCGGACTGTAAAAAGAAAACAAATCCGTTAAAATAACAATATTTGTTTCTCATAATATGTTATCATAAGCAACTATTGGTGCACGTGCACCATTTGCTTTGATGCTCTATATGTAAACGAAAATGTCTTTTCTATTGGAGTAAATTTTGAAAAGAATGCTTCTCTACATCGAGGTTTCATAGGTCTCCAAATGCTCTTGTTTCAAAGGCTGTTTTCCCAATATTAAGCAGTTACCATTGCAGTTTTATAAACGACGGTGACCAATTAGTAACTGACATTGACTTTATTAGCAGACTTGGGTTACTTAGCCTAATGTAATGAAATATTTTACACTTCTAAAAGCTAAGATTAACTTTGATTTAATAACTAATTGAATCTATCTATCTATCTATCTATCTATCTATCTATCTATCTATCTATCTATCTATCTATCTATCTATCTATCTATACCAATGTATATATGTCATTAGATATTTTACACACAGATATGCCCACCCCACACTTGTATATATATATATATATATATATATATATATATATATATATATATATATATATATATATATATATATATATATATATATATAGTTTTAGGGAAAATAACCAATTTTCAAGAACTCATCGATGAAAATCCACTATCGCATATAGAAAAATTAATAATTAATAGCACAATAAATGAGTATAATATAAAGTAAAGTAAATATCATAAGATAAATATAATAAAAAGATTACACGTGTTTCATAACCAATTTTCAAATAGAAAAGAAATTTAAATCGATTAAAATCAATTGAAATTATCGAAAATAAGTTCTATTCAAAAATATAGCTACTCGTCAGATCGTAATTAGAACAATAATTAGATATATATCTCAACCAACAATAAGTACCAAATGAATTAATATGAAATACTTATTATATAAAGATAGAAAAATTATTAAAAAAATATCATAATATCAAAATAATAACCATTCAATAATCATCCCTTCATCCATAATAATAACATGTATATTATATACAAAAAACATCTTACCTAATATTATTTAGAAGTTATAGTTTCATTTCAACATAATATTAGAACTTCGATTGGAATAGTGTTGATATATTTTCGATTGTTTTTGATTAATATTATTTGATTAATTATTAATCTTTATAGTTTATAATATCGTTAAAGTTTTTTTTAAATCAAAACTTTGTATATATATATAAAGTTTAACCTTTTATTCTTAATAATTTTTTCTTTCCTAATTTTTTCATTCATAATTTTTTCCATTCATAATTTTTTCATTCATATTTTTTATTATTACGTTTGTAGAAATAAATAATCTTGTATTTTTCTATTATTCAATTGATCTTTAATCATAATTAAATAAACGTCTTTAGCTTTAAATAGTATAGCTTTAACTATTACACCGGTTAAATATGTACTAATTTTATCTTCATTATTATTTTAAACTTAAACTTCGTTCAACTTGTATTTAAAACAATGATAATTTAAAACAATGATAATTTAGGTAAGATGTTTTTTGTATATAATATACATGTTATTATTATGGATGAAGGGATGATTATTGAATGGTTATTATTTTGATATTATGATATTGTTTAAATAATTTTTCTATCTTTATATAATAAGTATTTCATATTAATTCATTTGGTACTTATTGTTGGTTGAGATATATATCTAATTATTGTTCTACTTACGATCTGACGAGTAGCTATATTTTTGAATAGAACTTATTTTCGATAATTTCAATTGATTTTAATCGATTTAAATTTCTTTTCTATTTGAAAATTGGTTATGAAACACGTGTAATCTTTTTATTATATTTATCTTATGATATTTACTTCACTTTATATTATACTCATTTATTGTGCTTTTAATTATTAATTTTTCTATATGTGATAGTGGATTTTCATCGATGAGTTCTTGAAAATTGGTTATTTTCCCTAAAACTATATATATTTTATATATACTTTATCTATAAGCCTCAATTTAATTTTAATTTTTTATAAATTGATTTTAATTGAGTTTCTTACCTGTAATTTTGGATTTTGTCCCTAATAATATTATATATATATATATATATATATATATATATATATATATATATATATATATATATATATATATGTATGTATGTATATAGACATGCAGAGGGGTGGGATTGCGTATCGGTATATATATATATATATATATATATATATATAAACATGTATGTGTGTATATATTTATATACATATATGCTTTGTATATATCAATCTATTCAACCATTTCTCTCTATTCTACTTGATCTTTATAAGTATGTGTGATTGTGTATGTGTGTGCGTATTTTGTGCATGTATATATGCCTGTAAGTGTGAAAGAAAAAAAAGAGAAAAGAATCTATTGTGTAATAACCTATCTGTTAATATTGAGAGAGATTTCAGTGCACTGTATTTGAAGTTAGTGAATCAATTCGAAGTATGTGTAGAAGTCGACATTGAACATATGGTCTTATTGTCTACATGAAACAATAAAATAAAGTTTCGCATATCTCTCAGAGACAAGAAATAAATGTAAATTTTCTTACTAGGCATTACCTGATACGTACAAAACTGATTTAAGATCATACAGCGTAAGTTAATCGACATGGCTTCATCTGGAGTGTGGAAGTTATGTCTTGTTTCTAATTTGCCAGCAGTTTGTCCTTGCTGTACAAAAAATACTTTTACATGCTGGGAATAATAATCGCTTCGAACTTAGGGGATGTAGCTGGCAATTATCAAGAAGTAAATTATGATATTTCAAAGCAAATTTGCTAATATGAATAAGCAGGTGGTTTTTATCAATTTCAGTTCTCTTTTCCCAACATAGAAAAACTAATAACAGGAGCGCAAACATATTTCATCATTTGTTCAGATGGGAATATTAACGAAAGTTTCCGACATGTTCACGGCTGGGAATGTTTTGAAGATTGGTATATTCGATTAGAGCAAGGTGGGTAAAGAAAACTAAAGCTTTAGTTAAAATGAATGTAATATAAATTTTGTTGTCATTTGAGAAAGATACTTTTAATATCTCTAAAATTTGACGCTAGTAATGTTGATACTTTTATTGGCTTGATGTGACCCTTGTTCTAAGAGTGGATATATGTGAATGTAAACAAGTATAACTTAGCCCAGTACATGGTTAATCTCTTTATTCGATTGTTCTTCTAAATTAAAACAATTAGAAAAATAACGATTTCTAACACATCCTAATGGCAATATTCTTGAGTACTGGTTGTTTTTTATGTTATTATGGCTGAAAACCCCCCACCTAAATCGAGCCTTCTCAAAGCTAGCTAATATTGCAATTGAGCTACGACAATGTTATATACTGTGTGTTAAATTCTCCGCAATATGGAAATAACCTTGCAATTAGAAACCAAAACTTTCTTCAAAGAGTGTTTGAAATCTGAAACTAAGAAGCAGGGAAGTTATATACATGGTTAATTCACGCAAGGCACTCGGGATGTTGAAGTAAAAAATGATGCTTTGAGCTGATACATAAAACTTCAAGTAAGAACTCAATGGCTAATTGTAGTTGAAAAAAATTTGTAAAGAAAATGTTTGATAAAATTCACTCATCAAGAAACGCAGAATGTGTTGAAAGGGGGTCGAAAGTTTGTCCGTCGTAGTGTTCTTTATCTACCGAGTTTTCAGCAACCACTGCAGAAACTAGAGACCGGTAATGCTGCACGAATTAGACTTCCCTAAGAAAATATGAACTGATGAGAGGAGCAACAATGAACGAGGAAAAGTCCGTGGACCAGCAGCTCAGCACTTGGAAAGGTAAGTCCATGCCGTCTAACAATTTATAGACCGCTAGATGTACAGCTTGGTTAAATTGTTCGAGGTCTAGTTTTGACTAAAACTGCAGAGAAGTGGGGAGAGGAAGCGAGTCAAGTGACTAATGTCACTTAGAAATGGACTGAGAGAAGACTATGCTTGAAACGTTGGAAGATTTATCGAATGCGTACATTGCTGTCTTCATTTATAAACATCTGTCTGTCGTCTTTACCTCATTTCAGGTCCGATTGGAGTGGAGCGTCTGTTCTTTCGCTTTCTATGGAAGGGACGAGTTTCAATGTTTAGGCACCCTGTTAGTTATCAACACCCGCTGAGTAGATAACTGGACATGCTGAGGCTAATCATGCGCAAACATGCGATAAGACCGAGACATCTCCAGTGTTTCATTGACTAAGAGCAAGTGTAGCCGCTGTTTGTAAGATTCTCTCTCCCTTTCGTCTCTTTGACAGGACAGCTGTCCTGGATGTAGTGTAAATTGAAGTAAGGCGCCAGGTAACCAGAGTACCGTCAGAACTTTTCTACAATGCAGAGGCTGATTTTAACTTTCATCCTTTTATATTCAATGAATATAAGTACCAGTTGGACACTGGAGTCAATGTAATTGGCCTTGTTTCAACATTTGAAGCCCCTATGACTTAATCAGTGAACTGGCCAAATGGTTAGTGACTCAATAAAATTGTCAATAAAATTTTTTCCGACATTTTTTAGTTTGAGTTCAAATCTCGCCAAAGTAAATTTTGCATTTCAACCGTTTGAAGTCGATCAAATAAATAGTAAAGCACTGGGGTCTATGTAATTGAATACTCCTTGCTTCCCAAATTACTAAGCGTTGTGATAAAATTAAAAAGAAATGTTATCATCATTTTCATCGGCCTTCCAGTCCTCATTATTAATATATTTATGGTAGTAGTGATAGTGATAATGCGATCAAGCAAAAATCATAAATGAAAACAACAACAAACAATTTCTGAAACAAAAGAAAATGAATAACACACACTCACAAAGGGAAAAAAGACACCTGAAAAGCGCATGCGCACACAAACTCAATAACGAAACACAAAACAACAATAGCAAAGGGAACAGAAATAAAAAAAATAAAATAAATAAACAATTGACATCATAAATATATTCATATGGATGTCGTGATAATAATGTGGATGAAAACTACGGCATTGGGACTGATCTTACCTTAATGATGAGAAATGTTATTATTGTTCTGTTTCTCAGTGGATAGATTGTGATGGAGATGCGACACGCAATTGCGACTTCGATGTTTCATGTACGACCCGTAGGGATCCAAACCTTCCAAATTACTGATCCTAGCTCACAAAGTAGAAATCTCATGCATAAGTAATATTTATGTCTGTGTAACTTTTGCTTTTCATTTAGTATTGAGTGAAAAACTCTGAAAACGTGTATACGCGTGCGCACAGAGAAATATATATGCAAACAACTATAAACAGCACACACAAACGCATACACAAGAATATTGTGTGTGTTTCTGAATCACACATACATACATACGTACGTACGCACATACATACATACATGCATGCATACATAGTACGTACGCACGTACACACACATACATACATACATGCATACATACATACATACATACATAAAAAACGTAGATTTACATATAATGAGATATTTACATATATGATATGATATGTATGTGTGTGTGTGTATATATATATATATATGACAAGTATGTATGCATATTTATATATATATATATATATATATATATATATATATATATATATATATATATATATATACATATATACCCTAATAGCTCATATATAGATAGATGTGCGCATATAGTTATACATACATACATAGATACATATATATACACACATATACGTACCCTTATAACCCATATATAGATAGATGTGTGTATGAAGTTATATATACGTATACATATACACATAGACACGCACATATAAATGTATACATACTTATAAATATATATATTTTTCTATCTATCTATCTATCTATCTATCTATCTATCTATCTATCTATCTATCTATATCTACACACAACGTCCTGTACCCTGATATGCTTCTATATACACATGTAGATGAAAGTATATACATATATGTGTGTATACATGCATATATATTTTTTGTATTATTACATCATTGAACGCACACGTCTATTTTGCAAGTAAGACTGTACTTTATTATTCTGACGTGACTCTATCTATCTATCTATCTATCTATCTATCTATCTATCTATCTATCTATCTATCTATCTATCTATCTATCTGTCTTCCTCTATCTTTCTATCTATCCCTCTATCTACCATCTATCTTTCTTCTTACCCATCTCCCCGTCTCGCTCTGCTTCTTTCTGTTATTCTAACTTCTACTTCACTGCTATACACTCCTGTTTCTTCCTCCTTGTTCCACTTCCTCCCTCCACTATCCTCTCTGCTCTCGTGTGACCTGTGGTCAACTTACTTTTCACTCCAGCTGCTGTGAAGGCAAGACGAACTACTAGCGTTCTACATCAGATTCGCGTTTGGCCGTACGGCTTTTTTATGTTGTTTTCACTGTCCAATTTTTCCTGTCTTGGTTTACGTTTGCCACCTTGGAATCCTCTGTTTAGTTGGTTGATCAACTACTCAGGAAGTGACTATTCTAGAGTACGTCCTGCCTTATATTCGAAACGTCGAGTTAGAATAGAGGCAGCTGATGAATAATTCCAAGTGGCTTTCTGTTTTCCTATGTGTTCGTTCCGTTGTCTGTAGTTCATTGTTCTAACGTTCTGTACCCTGATGTGCATCTATATACACATGTAGATGAAAGTATATACATATATGTGTGTATACATGCATATATATTTTTTGTATTATATATATACATATATATATATATATGTACATATATATATGTGTACATATGCGAGTGGTCCGTGTGTCAGTGTGTAGGTATAGTGGGTGTGTATGTTTGTGTGTTTGTGAGTGTGTGAATCAGACGTACCCAAACATCTATAACGAGGGAAAAAAGATAGAGCTTGGAAGAGAGAGAGGGGGAGCCGAGGGAGAGAGAGAGAGAGGGAGAGAGAGAGAGAGAGAGAAATAGAGAGAGAGAGAGAGAGAAAGAGAGAGAGAGATAGAGAGAGAGTGTGTGTGTGTGTGTGTGTGTGTGTGTGAGTGTTAGACTGCCAAATCAGTGGGGAAAATCAAAACATACGCAGTAGATATAACTTCATGTAACATTTACTATTGTTCACGTTCTGAGTTCGCATTGTTTCAGTGATGATATTTGTTAGTAACAGGGTAGTCGGTTATTGCTGCTATACTTTTATTTACATCGAACGAAATAAAAAATATATATATTGTACAGCCAGAATGAGAATTCACTTGAACCTAATAAAAACATAGAATGCTTGCCCTAGCGCAAGTCTGTATATCTTGCTACATACTATAGTCCATCGAATCGGTTACTGCATTTGATTAATATTAATTTCAACAACAATAATGCAATTTCTTACCACTTTCATTATTATTATTACTATTATAATAATAATAATAATAATAATAATAATAATAATAATTATTATTATTATTATTATTACGATTTTTTTCCCCTTCTGAGTTCAAATTCTACCGAGCGCAGCTTTGCTTTTCATGCTTTAGACGTCGATGAAATTAGTACCAGTTACGCATTGAGATCGTTGTAATCAGATGCGTTGCTGGTAAAAAATGCGAACGTGGGGCACAACATACATACATTTAGGTTTATATATCCGCTAGGCTCAAAGTGTTATCAGAATATTTTGGCACATGTTTCTGTTGTCTGATTGGTGATTCACAAACATACGCCATCCCAAATATATCCTCCCACTAGAATGTTCATATAATTCGAAGTACGCCAGAAGGGTAGTTAAGGAACATGGCATGAGTAAACCCTTCATAAACTTAGATTAATCGAAAATCTTTGAGAAGACTGACTGTAAATAGTTGGCTGCTATCTTTAACGGATGTGTTGATGTTGCTGCTGTCTACAGTGACATGTGCTCAGCAGTCAAATTAATTGGCTTCTATCGGACACAAGGCATATCGAATCGATCAGTACTACAATAATTTACTATAAAGCGGTGGCAGAAGGCAAAATTACACAGAAAAGTCGGTGAGAATGTACCAGAGACACTGGAAAGGCAAATCCAACGTTTTAAAATTGCCCACAACAGTTTCTATTTGAAAGTGGTGGTTTCTGTGACTTGCAATTGCCTTATTCATTTTCTGTACTATCGTTCACTCTCTTTTCTTTTACGCACTTCAAGATCTTTTAGCAAAAAACTCAGTTGTCTTTTACAACTGATCATGCGTGTATCAATTCGTCTTTGCATTCTCAGCCATCAGTGACATCACATTTCTGTGTTACAATTCAAGGGAAGCTCGTTCATGGATTATCTGGATTTGTATGTCGATACTTAGCCAATACGTCAACAGCCATATTTTAGGCATCTTGCGCGGTGCAATAATGACAAGGAAATAATGATCAACATTGCCACTAATGCACTTAGCTTCATTGCGTTCTGTATCAGCTTATACGCAGATGTGTGGTGATTCGGGTCTCTTTTTTTCCGCCACATATTTAATTTTGAGTTCCACAAACACGTTCCCATAAGCCATATCCAAAATATTAAAGGAAACAAAGTTGTGTAATTACTGAAATTTTTTATCAGCTGCATTTTCTTAGAGAATTTGAAACCTTGTTTGTCATTCTTGAATGAAAGTTCATTATTCTCTTTATCCATTCTTAAATAAATCATCAGACAAGAAGGCAATTTAGATACACGCCGCGCAGAAATTATCATATCCTCTGGCAATTCAGTAATTTCTAATAATTCCATTTGGCCGGCAACGCGATGAAAATATTGTTGTTGCAAATATATTTGTTTGGGTCATGTAAATTCATGCTTTTATTCGTTAAAATTGCGTTATTTTTCCATTTGGCATAATGTCACTTTCTGTTGGTTTAATTGAGTTTTTCTTTCTATTTTATATTTGCAATCTTCGTTATTATCTTCAATGATAATTTTCTTGAGGCTGGCTGCTATTGCTCTAGAACTTGAAAGTATAATGGCATTAACGTAAGAACAAAATTATAAAAATATGTCTAAAAGCAGACCTTTTTCCACCACATATGTATAGCACTAGCGTCACAAGTTCCGAAAGTTGCCTGTTTGCAAATAATTCAATAAGAACATTTTTCATGCAATAGAACACTGTAATAAACCATTGTCCCAGAGCGATTTAAAGCACGTGCTTTTTTTTAAAGTAAACAACACACGAATAAAAATACCTATACCGCTTTGTTATCGCATTGAGCAAGACAATCTCGAATTTAGAGAGATAGGTGATATGAGTGTGTATGAACATACGTTTTACTTCCTCCAGTTTTTGAGATCTGAATATGCACAAATAAAACCAGTAATGTTGATTTCAATTCATTTCCACACCACTGTCTCAGAAGTTACTTGTGGTGAATGGTATAGCGGTCCTGAATTGCGTTTCTCGCTGTCACGTAGGTTCGCAATTGATTTTAGATTATCAATATGATCAAGTGGTTTTGAAAACACCTACATCCAGAACTTGCAAACATTTTAGACTCAGGTATTAAAGATCTGGACGTTTGAAATTTAAAATGTTATGGTATTGGGTCCTAACACTAGATACGCCAGGTGTTACTAGTTTTGGGACTATGCAGTGATGTTGATTTATTATGGATTGGTATACCTCTCAATCCCGAAGTTTCGCACCGATGATACCTGGTTGATCCTGCTTTACACACACACACACACACACATACACATTTGTATGTGTGTAAACATGCGTATACATACATACATACACACACACACACACACACACACACACACACACACACACACACACACACACACACACACACACACACACATATATATATATATATATAACATATTGCAAAATTTCCATGTATTTTTCTGGGAAGTAGAGCTTCAGGTTGTTCAACCTCCACCGAAATTTGTTTGTGCTTCAAAGGAAACCTGTTTGTATAACAGCATTGGATAGTCTGAAGTTCTGTCATTAATTTAAACCTATATAGCGATCATAGTAACGATGCATGGTTCAGTGGTTTGGGTGTTGCACTCACAATCGCCAGTTCGTGGGTTCAAATCCTAGACCGTGTGGTACTTTGTGTTCTTGAGCACAACAGTTTATCTCACGTTGCTTGATCACTTCGGCACCTGACATGTGACACACCATGCACCTGTCGATTTCAGGGAGGGAGTGAGTACGAACATGTGGCCACTATAAACAAGTCATCTGTGCAGGTTACTGAGCAAGCGATTGCAGAACCCTCTTTCCCAGACCCAAGCGTCGACAATTACATAAAGCAATCATAATTGGAGGTAATACATCGGACGTCTAGGAACATATATCTTCCACAAAATGAACAGTTTTCTGTTCCCTTGATACGAATACCTATGAAACCAGCTAGCGTATTGACTGTATATTGTTGCTATTATTATGATATGTACATGGAATGAATCATCATTATTCGAACTGATTTCTAAGTCCCGCAGTGATTGTGACTATACTAGTGTAGTTTTGTGCCTATGTGATCTGAATGCGGTGTATCTTGCGTTTAGGTGTTACTGTAGATTGTGGCATCATCAGGTTACCTGAATGCTTATGATACTTTTCTTTCACCTCATATCTAGTGAGATTGCCATTTTGTATGACGGATCGTTTGTTCAAGAGAGCCAATGAAAAAAAAGAAATTCTGTTGCGTCCAGGGAGAGTCATTATACCAATAATGTTCCTATTTTAATTTCTTTCGAGACTCTACTCAAGGCTATTGTCGCCTCTCTCAACGAGAAAACACCGTTTGCTCAAGATACATGATTGCTATCTTCTAACGAAATTCAGCTACTCACCGATTTACACAATAATGTCGAGTTTACGAATCCGTAATTTATCAAAGCATTAACAACTTTATGGAAAAAAAGATGATGTATGGCACAACCATGCTTGAATGGCTGACCTTCTATTTGAAAACCACGTCATAATGTGATAGCAGGTATGTGAAGCTGTTCCTTCTTGAAAGCTGTGCTGCGTTTCAGTATGCGAATAATATTCCATTCATAAAGTAATGTTTCCCGCTGACAATTTATTACATAAATTTGTTGATGTATAAAATCAGAGACACAGACTTGTAGCTTTTAACTTGCAGTCTTTTTTTCCTTCATGAATTGAAAATTTCATGCCAACTTCTAAATTTCTGGGAAGTTTATCAGATGTAAGGTAGCTCAAGCAAAAAGTATTTGTTATGATTTTTCTTCAGTCTTCAGGCATATCTTTACGAGAATCACTAGAAATAAAAACACCAGGGCGTCTTGCAGAGTTTAAACTCATTTCATCAATCATGTTATCGAAGAAATCATCTGGCTTATTCATTTTCATGTGTCCCAGCGGTGAGTTGAATAGAGACTGGAACTATATAGTACGCTGTTTTTATTTTGAGGAGAAGTGAGCTATTCCTTCGATCAACGGGGCAAAATTTAGTCATTTCTCCGGAGAGTTTCAACCCTTAGGTTGATTAATCCCAGAGAAACAAGTAGCCAATATGTTTATATACACAAGAAATTTAGCAGCTTCAGAGAACTGGAACTACTACTTCCCAGATCACACGTTATTTACACACACACGCACATGCACACACGCACACGCACACACACACACACACATACACACACACACACACACACACATATATTTATACATACATGTGTGTACAAGTATATACAGATGTATGTGTGTGTGTATGTGTGTGTGTGTGTGTGTGTGTGTGGATTATATATATATGTATATATATGCATACATACGCACGCACATACATACACTCATAAAATATGACACTGCAAAAGAACGTACGCAAAGCGGGGGAAAACACAATGGACGTGAAACAGTCATCAGTTATCGGTCAAATATCACGACTTCGACGCCTGTCCATAATATTGTTCCAATTGATGGTTTAAATAGCATATGCCACTGGGAATAACTGATCGTATATGAAAGACGAACAAAAACGCAAACACGAAAAAAAAGAAACAAGCACAAAAACAAGACTGAACAGTAAAAAGGACGAGTTATCAGGAGAATAAGCAGGGACTGTAACAAAAGAGTATATAAATTTATAATAAACGACAAAACAGATATTTGTATACATAGAAATCCTTTCGGATATGCGACAAAATTAAGACAATGGAGGTCGGAAATTAACACTCAATTCCATAATTCAATGAATTGCTATAGTTCGTAAAAGGAATGCAAAGCACTCAATTTTCGATGGCCTTTATAAAAAAAATAATAATTATAACATAAATATAATCTCCGTTCTTTTTTATTCTCTCATATTTAGACTGTTTTGTATTTTATATTAGATAAGGAATACGAATATTTTTCAACAAATTACGTTTATTCTCTAATTGACGTTACTTAATAGAGTGCATTTATGTAATGTCTGATTAAATTACACGAAGTAATTATCAAAGAATGCTTCGATATATCTAGCTGCATTATAGGCCAAATATATTTTGCGATATATATATATTATTTCTTTCTTTAACAGAACGGATATATTTAACTGCATAAAAGCAAAGTTTTAATGTTTTATAGAAACTTCGAATAACGAGCTAAAATTTGTAAAAAAGCGTAATCTATGTCATTGATATATATATATATATATATATATACACACCCACATAAATATAATTGTATAAACATTATAATAAGGACGCTGAAAACGAAAAACGCATGTAATTAGGAATAAACCTCAAATGGTCTACAAACCACTTAAGTTACTACTCCATTACCAAAAGGTTGTATGCGAGGAAAATGGCAAGAAAGGATCTATAAAATATTGTGGACAACACTATATCTCAAGATTTCATGGTTTGCGATACTAAAAACGCCCTTATTATAATTATATTTTTTAATGATACTTAAATATGAATTAACCATTGTGGACTTGTTAGTACGCTGGCCACTGATAAATCATTAAATGACGACTTTATCCTAATTATGTACACACACACACACGCACACGCGCGCACACACACACACACACAAACACACACACACACACACGCAAACACACAAACGCACATATATGTATATCCATTTGTGTGTGTCTGTGTTTGTCCTTCATCACTGCTTAACAACCGCTGTTATTATTGTGTTTACATCTCTGTAACATAGCCGTTCGGCAAAAGACACCAACAGATTAATTTCTATGCTTAAACAAAAAAAAACAAAAACAAGTTCTGGGGTCGAGATTCACTGGACTTAAATTCCTCAAAGCTATGTTTTAGCATGACCTCAGTCAAATGACTGAAACAACTAAAAGAAAATATTAAAGTTCTATCTATCTATCTATCTATCTATCTATCTATCTATCTATCTATCTATCTATCTATCTATCTATCAATACATACATACATACACACACACATACATATATACGTACGTACGTACCTACGTACATGCATACGTACATATATGTAACACGGTGAGCTGGCAACGCCGGACAATATGCTTAGCAACGTTTTGTGCGTTCTTCCATCCTCGGTTCAAATTTTGTGGGGGAATTACCTATTTGCCTTTCATCCTTTCGGGGCGGTAAAATAAGTACCTGTTGAACACCAGAGTCGATGTAGTCGGCCTACGCTCTCTGTCGAACTTGCTGGCCTTGTGACAGAATTAGAAACCGATATATCTATATGTACGTATGCATGCATGCATGCATGCATATATATGTGTATGTATCTTTGCATGTATGTGAATAAAACTATTACCTTAGAACAACGTTTTACATTCAGGTGTGAATCGTAGAAGATCCGAAATCTCATCGAGCTCTTGAACATTACTAAATATAGAACTTACTTACGTGGTTTGGTATTTCGGTAAGTGTGTTTCTGAAATAACTAAGCTATTAATTAAAATAAACAGTCGTATGTGCCTATGCACCGCTGTTATATTAATATTTTAATTCGTACATAAAAACTGTGATAAATATTCGCTATCAAGAATTTTAAAGAGTGAGCAATAATTACAAATAATTGTTAATGGAAAATGTAAGCAAATGAAAACTAGAAGTAATAAATGTGGACTTGAGTGGAAATTAATAGTTAATGAAACTGTTATTTAATAGGAAACGAATATTAATTGAATTTCATTAATGAGTCTAGATTGAAATGTGAAATGTAACGTTTATTGAATCGAAAGTGTTCTCAATAGAACAAATGCGATGAGGCGAGTTTTTGTAAGAATGAAGGGATTTTTGTATTTCAAAGAACGAAGAAGTAAAAAAGAAATCCACTTATATCTTAAAAAAATAAATAAATAAATAAAAGAACATACGTATTATTTGCGATAACAACAACAGTAATAATCCTCTCTACTAAAGGCACAAGGCCTGAATTTTGTGGGGAGAGGGCAGTCGATCATATCGACCCCAGCACTCAACTGGTACTTAATGCATTGACCCTGAAATGTTGAAAAACAAAGTCGACCTCGACGGAATTTGAACTCAAAACGTAAAGACAGACGAAATGCCGCCAAGCTTGCCTCCTTAATAATAATAATAATAATAATAATAATAATAATAATAATAATAATGATAATGATAATAATAATAATAATAAATGCCCGGATGCAGTACCAGGCAGTGGCTCTCGTGGCTTCTGGTTTTAATTGATTGGAAGTGTTATCATGTACATTGTTTTGTCTTGGTATAAAAAGATGGTCTACAGCAAATATTCTGCTTAATACCACAGATTTGCTTGTCGGTTGTTTGATCTTAACCGGTTGAGCATGTCCCTTGGTGGCTGACGATATGTGCATCTCTGATCATGAGCAGAAATAATGGGAAGCATCATAGCCATGTGTTGAGAGGAATTCTTTGGGGTTTGACTAATTCACCTTTGGAAACATGGGTGTTTTGCTCAACATCCTTAAACAAACCTTATTCAGGGACCTTTTGAGCGGGATGGGCTACTCGACCTGAAGAAAATTCTAACTGGGCCCCACCTGCAAGGTCATGCGCTGTTTATCTTGATATGAGATCACCATGTCGCGTACATATGGTTGTGATGCATGTGCCTGGTGTAGACATGATGGGTATAATGGGCTTCGTATATTTTACCCCAGTGTCATTTGATGGCATGCACTGCTCTCTCACTCAATAATAATAATAATAATAATGATAATAATAATAAGAAGAATATTAATAATAATAATAATAATAATAATAATAATAATAATAATAATAATAATCCCAGCAATGGCTGAGAAGCTCAGGACTCAAAGCAGAGGCTGAAGGATTTTTAATTGCTGCACAAGACCAGAGCCTCCCCACCAGAAATTACCAAAAACACATAATGAAAAGAAATATAACAAGTAACTGTAGAATATGTGGAGATGGACAAGAAACAATAAATCATATTATCTCTGGCTGCCCAGTCCTGGCTAAGAAGGAATATATTCACAGACACGACAGAGCTGGGACCTATATACACTGGAAGCTATGCCAACACTATGGAATAACAACAGAAAAAAGGATCGTATAAACACACGCCAGAAAAGGTCACAGAAAACGAGAAAGCAACCATACTCTGGGATATGCCAATACACACAGATAGAGAAATTAAGACAAATAGACCAGATATAGTTGTCAAAGATCATGAAGAAAAAAAATGCTTTCTAATTGATGTATCAATACCAGCAGATGACAACGTTTCTCTAAAAGAAATGGAAAAACTTTCAAAATACAAATACCTGGAAATAGAGGTAACTCGAATGTGGAATCTAAAAACAGAAACAATTCCTATCATAGTAGGTGCCTTAGGTATAATAAAAAAATATTCAGACAAATACATAACAAAAACACCAGGACTTACAAATATATATAACATACAGAAAATTGCACTACTGGGTACTGCACACATTCTACGCAAAACACTTTCAATACAGTAAACATAAGAGCACCACAGCAAACCACAGCACATACCAAAGGCGCACAGAGCTGCGCTCGGTAGTGAAGTGAAAGCACGTTATAAAAATAAAACTACTGAACAATAATAATAATAATAATAATAATAATAATAATTATAATTATATATGTGTGTATAATTATAATTATATATGTACATACATGTGCACGTGTATATACAAATATTGAGAGGAAGAGTGAGATGGGATCTCAATAACAACTCTCGTGGGAACCCCACGAGTGACGCATCAAATCATGGTGGAACACAACAAGGAAAGAATTAACAGCAAGCATCAAGCTATACCCGATCATGGTGAAGGTTTCCCGCCCGGCAAGTCCGAAAGCGTCCGCACCAGGGGCGTATAAAAAAAAGGGTGAAGATGGTGTTGAAATTCAACTTGAATGCCAAGAATTTGAAACTTTCAGTAAACTCATTCGAAGACAGCACTTCCCTAATAATTATAATACTTTGAACTATAGGCTCCGGGCTTGAAGTTTTTGTGGGAAAGGGGCAAGTCGATTACATCGACACCAGTACTCAACTGCTTCTTATTTTATCGACTCTGTGTAATTTGAACACAGGATGTAAAGCCGTACGAAATGCCGCCGAGCGTTAGTCCGGCGAGTTGATTGTTCTGCCAGCTAGCTACATTATGGTTTCAAATTTTGGCACAGGACAAACAGTTTCCTTCCGAGGGAAGAACGAAGTCGATCACATTGAACCCAGCAATTGATTGATACTTATTTTATTGAACCCGAAAGGATGAAAGTCAACGTCTGCCTCGGCGTAATATCTAATCAGAATATAAAACCAGAGAAAATGCCGCTAAGCATTTTATCCAGTATGTTAACGATTCTTCCAGTTCGCCACCTTACTACTACTACTACTACTACTACTACTACTACTACTACTACTACTACTACTACTACTACTACTACTACTACTACTACTGCTGCTACTACTACTACTACTACTACTACTACTACTACTACTACTACTACTACTACTACTACTATTAGACTGTTGGTTTGATGCCGTTAATTCCCTGTTTAAGATATCAACACCCATAGGAAAGACAAGAGCAGGCGGAGATTTCAGTGGAACAGTGTTCTGGAAATGAATAATTAGGAATATTTTTAATGCTGGAAAAGTGAATTGGACGCACCAAATGTTATGAAAGATGGAGATGCCAGCTCTGAGGAGCGATGACCATTTTAATAGCAGGAGAAATGACAGTAAGAACAGACAAGAAACTGCAGTCTGTCTCTTGGTGTTTCTTGGTTTCTCTCTGGATACGAGCAAGAAGGTACGTGTAAGTAGTGGCAGAACCATCTAATATTAAGCTTTTTATTGTGTCCGCAGATGATGGAGTCGGAGATATTTTCTCGCCCTAAATTCTAAAGTTAGTATTTGGGATACGAACGTAGCGATACAAAGGATGTACTCTCGCTATGATAGATATTCGGTGGTAGTTAGTATTAGCATTTATAGAAACTCTGAGGGCTCTAGCTGTCTGCCGCTTATGTCTAGAGAGGCTGTGATACGATGACGTTTCCTTAATACACTTATCACTGAATGACGCCTTCAAGGTTTCCAGTATTGAAGGTAGGTTCTTCATGTGTTGTTTAGGTTGCATAGTTAGAGAAATTTAGATAGAAATGAAGGATAGTATTATCTGCATTATTTACATTTGACGGATATTTGTCATCATCTTGTTTGTTGTTGGCGAAATTTCGAACATGGGTTCTCATTCCTAAGGTATTTTTCGATGTTGTTGTTGTTGTTCTTGTTATTATTATTATTATTATTATTATTATTATTATTATTATTATTATTATTATTATTATTCAGGTCACTACCTGGAATCGAAGTCGGAATCTTAGGGTTAGTAGACCACGCTCTTAACCACTACGCCATATGCCAGTGGGCAATTTTAGGGCTTATGGAGTAAATTTTAGGGCTTATAAATCTAATATTTTCCTAGCCTTCTTTAATACCGGTTCCCATATGCTATTCATATCTACACTCGGTCTGCTTAGGGGGTTGTGTCCTAGCATATGTGGTGCTTCATTTACTTTTCGTATTTTCCAGTGGTGCTCTCTGTCTATTAATTTAACTTCATCCCACAGGCAGAGGTGGTCTCCATTTTTCCATACATGATTAGTTATACCCGATTTCTCAATTTCTCCTCGTGTCACAGCTTTGCGATGTTCCTCTACCCTTATTTTGAGGGGCGGCATGTTTCACCTTTGTATAACTTACCACAGCTGCATGGGATGGAGTACACGCAGTTTTTGGTCATATTCTCTTCTGTTGGTGGTTTTACTCGGAGATATTTGCGAAATGTTCTATTGCTTTTGTATTACAAACAAGATGGGGACAAATATCCGTCAAATGTAAATAATGTACATAATTCCTCATCTCTTAAATATAGAACTGTAGTATTATCTGCATAAATGTGGGGGTTGTGTTGTGTTTCGGCAAGCAGATTCTTGGTGCATAGAAGGAAAAGAGTGGGGGAAAGAAACGATCAGTGGGGAATACTCGTATTGAGTGAGAGTAGGAAAGAAATATCTCCGTAAACACATGCATCCAAGCTACACTGATAAGAAGATATAATTCGAAGGGATATCTGATGGTTAGATGCTGAAGTTGGAACTCTGCATAGAAAATCCCATTCACGAACACGTTGAGACACCGCCCTGCTGGTGTCTAGAGTAAAAAATATTGCTTTATATGAACTTCTCTAAACCTAACGATCACAGTTGAGAATCATGAACGTAAGACACCAGTGGGTCTGTCTCTGCGAATGCCTTTTCTGCTGTTATAGGGAAAAGTGAGATTTAGAGAGAGAGAGATTTAGAGAGATTTAGGGAGAGAGAGAAGAGAGAGAGAGAGAGAGAGAGAGAGAGAGAGAGAGAGAGAGAGAGAGAGAGAGAGAGAGAGAGAGAGAGAGAGAGAGAAGTTAATGGCTGTCATTATCTTGGAATTGTTAGTAGTGAATGCAGTCGTGCGAGAATTTATCGAGTTACGGAGATTGGCTGCAATGGAATGAAAGATATTGTATCGGGCAACTAAATGTCGGGCTATATCACCGAAGTTACGGAGAAATTAAAAATTTTGCTGAGTGTAGGAGCGATTTCTTCGGCTCATTGTTTTAGCGTTATGGAAGTGAAAGCTTGTTTTTTTTAAGTTTGTTTTATTGAAGAATCCACAGTTATTTCTTTACTTTGTACCACCTTTATAAGCAAGCGGATATCCTATTGTAGTGGAAGAGGAGATTTGGAGTGGATTATCTAAAGTTTTGTAATGTAGAGGTGAATTGAAAGCGAGAAGTTTGGAGAATCTTCTCCATCGGGGTGGTGTTGAAGGAGCCGTTGTTGCATGGAAGAGGGGGAAACTAGAATATATGAAATGCAGTAATATCTAACTTATGCATAATACCGGATCAAGTATGCATAAATTTTTAAGTAATACCAAGCCCAATTTCACACAATATCCATCTTCCACATTGATAATAATGTTTAAAACAGACATAGGAACTGCAAACAATTCTGTTATAGTGTCAATCATTTATAAATTTATACCACAACTCCCACTACCACACTGGAAGACGTCTTTTATTGTAATATACTGTTTAAAGAAATATAAAATAAATATGAATATTATGTTTTCAGCTTGATAGAAGATATAATTATCATTGGATCACCAAAAAAGATTGGTAGACGTAATTCACTATACAATAACATCCGCCAAAACAATAACATCAAAATATCTGCTGTATTTTTCAAAGAAGAAAATCCAAATCCATGTATTCAAAATACCAAGTACTGAGAGAAGAAAACAAAAAAAAATTTAACACTTTGACAATAGTATGGGAGCTAATGACTACAGTACCCTAATTATTTTAAAATTACTTAACCAAAGTTTCCGCTTATATACAGAGATCTTTGTATTTAAGGGAAGGGTTTTCTTATCGTTCTGAGGTTAATTTATAACTGAAATATCTCAAAATATTTCATATACTTCTTTTAAAGACTTAAACCTCGAAAAGAAAAATGCCTGCAGAATCCCACCTCAAAACATAAGTGTTCTGGCTTTCACATAAAAACCTGGATATTCATCGATCTATCCCTACACAAACCAACGGAGTATCCATTGCATCAGTAAATACTATAATCGCTCGAAGAAAAGGATTAATGGCTTCCTTCACATCATATCCATCAGGATTTCTAGATTAACATTTAACAAAACTATCTTTAAAGAATATGCACATATTTATAACAACGATGTAAATGAGTTGATAGTCAGAAGAAAATCAATTACTGGAATGTAATTTGAAGTCTCAATACAAACCATTAAAAATGAAGCAGAAAATAAACTGGTACAATCAATAAAGAAATAGTTGTATTTAAGCGTTTTTAGAAATTTGAACAAGAATTCTTCCCTTCCAGTTCTGTGTAAAGTTGGTTGCATTTGGTGCTCTAACGGATATGGGGTCATAGGAAATCGCATTGGCTAGAAAGGATTTTGCAGTTGTAAGAAGTAAAAATTTCTTTAAATTTCATGGTTGTCTTGAGGAAATATGAATTTGAGAATTCGCCTACATTGATGTCGCAATAATCATATCAGGAGAAGCAATCTTTTTCCTTGGATGATGAGAACTTATTGTTACAATTCAGCCTAACTGTTTCCAATATGGTTTAATATAAACATTATCTGTTACTGAATTAGTCCATTAGAAATGAAGATTGACGGTCATAGATAGAAATCCTGATGGATGATAAATTCTTAGAGCAGAGAAATATTAATTTCGGAACCTTCTATCGCCATCAGATAATGGCAGAAGCTACAACAGTGCACGAAGCGGTCTTTTAACTCTTGCAAACGTAAGAGTTTTAAGAGTCTTCAACACACTCAGAAAAACTTTACCAAATAACACATACGGGCGCACACAGGCACACTCAGACAGACAGAGAGAGACACACGTACACACACATGCACACATTCACACACATTCGCACACAAGAAAAATCACGATTTTTGCAGAAATAATAACGTAACAACGAAGATAGCGCAAGACGGTAGAGTCTACTCACCTCCCAAGCCAAACACAAAATACATTTAAAATAAATATTTTACATAGAAAAATGAACGCTGTAAACGTCTCATAAAAATATAAGTATTCTGTAAGAGATCGCTAATGGCGTCAAAAAAAAAAAAAAAAAACCCAAAAGAATTCCTTTACGGAATAAAAATATTTTATCATCTTTCGTGATATGAATGTAGGAGTAATTAAAAAAAATAGAATATTCAATGTCCACCATATAAAATGATACTTATATTCGACTAGACAGACCCGTAAACAATGACGGAAGTTATATTAATTGCATAACATAAAAAGTATAGATAACGACAGATTTGCTGAAAATATAATTGCAACTAGTCTCCATTTACATCTTAAAATGTCCTTGCCAACCACGCACACTTATCTCGACAAGTCAAGTACGACGGCTCTTTTATAGACACCGAATTCTGTTCCCAGACATAGCTACTACAAACACTTGAAAAATAATCCTGCTAGCTTTTCTCGGACCGCTTACTATTTATCACCACAAACAAACTACTGGTTATCAAACAAGAAGCCTGAAAGCAAAGCCTATTTATAGTACAAGTATACAACCCTTAAAACATAGCTTGTGCTCATGAGGCATCACTATAACATCCAACCATCATTCTCCAGACACTACAACAAAAATACTTCGTCCTATTTTAATCACCTACTAACCTAACTCCATAACAATAAACAGATACCACCTTCATCTGAACCTCCTCTTTATACTTTACAAGCAATACCAGCAAATACCAAATACTATGGAACATCTTTCGTAAGAACAGAGAGAAACATTTAGAAGATAAAAATACTAAGAGATACCTATGACTTCTCTCCAGCATCCACACAGCACGCAGAAGATACCAGATAGAATGCGAAACAAGACTCACATATTTAGAGTAATGAGAGCTAATGTATTTTGCCATCATTGGTAACCAATAACAGTGATGTATCCATCGTAGAATAACTCTTTGTATAGGCAGGGTCCTTAATACCTTCATTGCGAAACATAATAAACAAACTATGGACAGAAATTATTCACCCATCTATCATAATACTTTGTGAACAAACGACATATATACACAGTGGAAAAATATCTACAGGAAGAAAAACTACCAGAAATGGAAGAAGCTAGGATGCTTATAGTCCCTGAGAAAAACTACCACCATATACACAAACAAACAATTCTTAGGACACTACAAAAACTTACAAGAATAATGTTATCTCATCTCTTTCACGTAACAAAGTCAATTACGAAAACTTCGATACAGCTCCCTCAGCCCGAAAAAAACTATTCAAATGAACACCCCCACCTAAAATAGATGTCGGTCTACATCGTAGTCAATAACAGAATCTACGGGTCTAAAGGAATATATACGACAAAAGAGTGAAATATATCCATAATAGTGTGGTGCATTTCATGGTAGTCATTACTGCAAGTAAGCAAAGAGTTGCTTTTACCTAGGAGGATAAATTGAAAAACGGGGAGATGGTTCGTAAAAACGTGCTTCGTATTTGGCAGAATATATGCGTGCTATATCACTACTCGATTAAAGCAGGCATGGGGATATAAAACTACAAATGCAGAGATAACTTAATATGTTTATATGTTTATTAAATATATGATTATGTACCAGTTGAGAAATTTATTATCATATCATAGATGGGTTGCCAGCGGTGCACTTTATAATACATACTATACAATTAATATTATGTATCAATGTATATATGTATGCGTATGCGCACATGTGTATTTATGTAGTCACGCAAAACCAGATATATATGACTCTCAATAAAGATAAATACACATACATTAATAACGAAGTATACACCATACGCATAGGTACCCATACACAGAGAAAATAAACATGACACACAGAGAAACATGAGAAAAGAACATCAATAATTAAATCAACAAAACAAATATAAGCCAGAACATAATAATAATAAAAAGAAGTAAATCTTACTCTAATAGACGGTGAAACAGAGACATACGCATTTGAAAAACTTGAAATTTTAAGAAATGCAGCAACACAGCATCTATTTATTCAGTATTGATCGACTTGCTTTTACAAACCTTCTGAAGTTTGGCGTTTATCCAAGTGGTTTTTAGAATATTCATGGGACATAACTTTAGAAGTATGAGGGGGTGGGTGAGATAGATTGTTTCACCGCACTAAATTTCTCTCCCTTGGGAGTGACTGCGAAGATAATAATCACCGATTGTTTAACCATTCGTGAAGCTTCAGCACATTATTGTCTTGCAATTAATTCCACATAATCGATTGGTTACTTCATTATATACATGTATATGTATACGTGTGTATATATGTATACATACATACATACATACATATATATATATATATATATATATATATATATATATATATATATATATATATATATATATATATATATATATATATATATATGTATATATATATATATATATATATATATATATATATATATATATATATATATATATATATATATAACACACATATGTATACATATATACGTTTGTATGTGCATTTTCCTACTCGGTATTGAACTGTATGTATGTATGTATGTATGTATGTATGTATCTATGTATCTATGTATCTATGTATATATCTATTTCACAATCTATCTAACTTCTTGCTTATCGAGCTTTTGGAGCAGTCTCTTCGATGGTATTTACATTTCATTCTCTCTCTCTCTCTCTGCTTACAAATACATATGCATACGCACACATACAAACCACAGAAAAACATTTATGCATGCATAAGTTTATATATAATACCATGACACAAAATGATGTATATGTATATATGTATGTATATGTATATCTATCTATCTATCTATCTATATATATATATATATATATATATACATACATATATATTAGTATAAATAAACGAGTCGTCGATGAAATGTCTAAACAACTTTGAATGTTGCCATATGGTTAATATAACGCATATTGTCTTTATATGTTAATTTGAGATTTATTGTTTCTCTTTTACTTATCTCTCAATTATATTCCCCATTTCTCCACCTAATATTTAATTAATTAAGTGTAGAAGCTTCCTCCTAATAAATACCTTGATTAGATAAATTAAGCAGTGATGTTTGAATTTCAGTAATGCTATGATTTGCCTTAATCGATTCTAGTTATTTTGATTTACGTATTAAATACATTTCGTGGTAAAACTCTCAGCATATTTTCGCACAATTTGTAACGCAGGAGGTTTTTGATAGCCTTATGTTCCACACACGTGACTGAGAACTGTTTATAAGAAGGCACGTCAAATACGTCTCCCTTGCAAAAAAGACAGTTAAAACATCATTGTGCCACGAAAGATTTCTGAAAGGCAAATATACATGTATATTTTTGTGCGGCTAAAATAGCATACGAATTTGCCGTTTGTATATTTCCCCACAGGTAATGGTCACAGTCCCAGCTATATTTGTCATTAGACATATACTTTACAGTTTCTCAGCGAATAAGTATGTAGATGTTTTTTGTGAGGTTCAAATATGATTCGTTACAGTAGACATGCACATACATACACACAGTCAAACATACAGATTGCACAAACATGCACACAAACACACACACACCCATACACGCACAACCTTACACGCACAGCCATACACATACATACACCGACTCCGACACTGACTTACAAAACACACACACTCATTCACACACATGGACATTAAGGATTGTTATTACATATAAACTGGCGAAAGGCTTAAAGAATGTTGAACAATTCAATGTAAGAAATACACTTAAACATGACAGGTAAAACAAGGAAACAAGACATAATGTTTAGGGATTAAATTTTTTTTAAGACGTATATAAATAATCAGTATCCCTGTATGCGTACATGCGCTTGTGTGTACGACATAAATATGTAGAGATAATGGTATATGAATGCCGGAGACATTGTGAAGGAATTTAGTTAGAAACCGTGAGTTCTGTGAGAGAGAAAAAAAAATGTTTTTCAAAGTTTATGGATGGAATGTATCGCGCCAAAAGTTATAACGACTTGTGACTTGTGAATGTAAGAAGTTCATATAAGTTGTGATTGATGAACAGCGACCAGTGTATTGTTAAGGACAGATGAAACCATTGAAGACAGGCCAGACTGATTGTTTCTGAATTAATCACATCATCAATATTAATTTGGCATGGAAGTATGAAGCATGCATCTGTTGACAAGAGAAACGTTATCAACTGGTTTTACACTTACACAAACAGACATACTCACGCATACACATGCACAGACACAAGCTCATACGCGCGCCAGCAGAAATTCGTATGAAGCTAAGACGAATGTATCGACTTGTTCTTTGTGGCACACATGCGTCAGATGGCTTTGGTGCAAATGTAGTCGCGGGAAGAAATACACCCGTTTCCGGCACCCGGAAAATTGATCCACCAAAATATTGTCAATATGAGATAGGGTACCACCAGTAGCGACTTGTACAGGAGACGCATGAAATGATGTGTATGTGTGTGTGTGTGAGTGCGTGTGTGCGTGTGTGTGTGTCTGTGCGTGTGTGGGTGCATGTGTGTGTGTGTGTGTGTGTGTGTGTGTGCGTGCGTATGTATGTATATGCGTGTGTGTGCGTGCTGTGTTTTTGTTTCTGTGTTGGTCCCCCAACAAGGCTTGAGAAGATATGATAGTGTGTTTACATCCCCGTAAAATAGCCGTTCGGCAAAAGATCGATAGAATACGCAGCATACTCAAAAAGAAAACAAGAAGTAGGGTCGAGTCATTCGACTAAAACTCCTTCTCAAAGGTGGTGTCTCACCATGACCACATTCTAATGTCTTAAACAAGTAGAAAGTTTGAAAAAAGCAAAATCGAGAAATGTATTAATCTGCCGTTTATTTATGGTGGATATGTTTATATATGTATCTCTCTCTCTCTTCTCTCTCTCTTTCTCTTCTCTCTCTCTCTCTTCTCTCTCTCTCTCTCTCTCTTCTCTCTCTCTCTCTCTCTCTCTTCTCTCTCGCTCTCTTCTCTCTCTCACTCTCTCTCTCTCTCTCTCCCTCTCTCCCTATATATCTATCTATATATATATATATATATATATATTGCAGCTATTATGTAAAACTATCCTGTTGTCCATATTTGACCAAATGCTTTTATTCAGTATCTATTCTTGCTTGCAATAGCCGGTTCTTTGGGTCAAACTATCGCATCTCCAGTTGCTTCAGATGCCAAGATATCAAAAATTGTCAAAGTTTAGTACAGCGATATATATATATATATATATATATATATATATATATATATATATATATATATATATATATATATATATATATATATATATATACATAGTCAGTAAATAGTGGGGTTGTGTTAACCGCACGTGGATAAATAATAGGAAAATGAAAATGAAAAAAAGCCAGAATGCTGAACTGGGAGCATAATTTAATAAAGATTTGCTTCATCGCAATGAAAACCGGTTAGAAAAAATCTTTATTAAATTATGCTCCCAGTTCAGCATTCTGGCTTTTTTTCATTTTCATTTTCCTATATATACATATATATATATATGGATATAAATATGAAAGTAGTGTTCGATTATTATTCATACATCTCTGTACGTATCTGTGTGTATATATATATATATATATATATATATATATATATATATATATATATATATATATATATATATATATATATATATATATATATATATATATATATATATACATACATACATACATACATACATATATATATATATATATATATATATATATATATATATATATATATATATATATAGGGAGAAATCTGATTGCAACTGATTGCAAGTATATTATATGGAAAATGAATCAATACTCTACATGAATCAAGTACTGTAGCATTATAGGACGAATATCATAACAATTTCCAACTCTGCATTTCAAGAATAATCAACTCTGCGTCTAGCATATTCACGGTTCACTTACATTAATCATCGTTTTAATTATTAATCAACTTATTTGATTTTTTTTTTATAAAAAAAAATCAGCTCAATATAAAAGAACTTCTCATACCACCCCTCATATTTATCGCATGAACTATGACCCAAAGCCACTATGATAATCACTACAAGTGTTATTATCAGATTCATCAATACTCAGACAATAATTATAGCCATAAGCACCGCCATAATAACCTCACTAATCATCAATACATAAGGCCATTGTAATGACCGCAGAAACACATAACCATACCTAAGATCATAAACCTCACAATGTTAAGGTTTGCTAAATTAAATGTTTGAATATGAGCAAAATTTGGCAGGAGAATAACAACATTAAATGCTAAAATCACTGCCAGATATATTTGAAATGACAACAACATAGATGCTTTCCAAAAGATTAATGCTATATTGCACAATGTTGAAGTAGGGAGAATCTGATTTAAAGCTGAATAGGATGGTCATGATAGGAACGTCTTTAATCATAGTTATGTTCTTTCTCATCAAACACAAGCGTATACAATCTTAAATAAAGGTGATAAAACTTTAGATATATTGAATAGCTCAACGTTCCAATATATTGCTGGAACCTCAAATAATCATCACAAAACTATTACGAAAAGTAGGTGAGAAAATGAAGTAAAGAAGCCTTCAAGAAAAGAAGAAAAACACAAAAAAGGGAAAAGTGTTTCTCAGTTCATATTGAGAATTTTAATTTTGATTTAAGGTTGTTAGGTAGGTTATGAAACTAGAAAAATATATAGCTACTGACACCTATATTTAAGCAACGCACCTTGGAAAGCTTCACATATAGTTTCGATCTAATATCTCTGCAATATCTGAGATACATATACTGACTTATCCAAGATCTAGTCAGTAGAGAGTAATTACTTCTTCCACTTTCAAATTAAGAATGGTGTTCAGTTAAGTATATCATTCAACTTCAAATCAGGTATTGTTGAATTCGCATTTTAACTCTTGCAAGTCAAATCATAAAAAGTATGTCTATGATCATGGATATTCCAGCATAAAACTATCATAATTTTTTTTGGCGGTGGTGGTGGGGGGGACGACGTCAGAACGATTGAAAATATTGGTTTCAAATTTTAGCACAAGAGCAATAATTTCAAGGGAGGGGAAAAGTCGTTTACTTCGACCCAAGTGTTGAACTGGTGTTTATTTTAACGAACCCCAAATGATGAATAGCTGGAATTGGAACTCAAAGCGTAAAGACAAACGAAGTGCCGCTAAGCATTTCGCTCTGTGCAGTAACAATTCTGCCAGCACGCCGTTTGAGGAAGATTGATGTGATTAAGGACCGATCAGCCTACATTTTGTACAAGTCAGTGAGACGATATTCAAATTTACTGATACAGATACAAGCTAATATCCAGGCAATAAATTCGGTCGATTTCATAAACATTAGTCATCTGTGGATATCTAGCACCGTATTGAATGCATAGTTTCTTGAAATTCAATAAAGCTTACATGAGACCTATCACATAAACCATGCCGATTACGGATATTTAAATATCACAGTTTACGACCCCAGTATATTCCGGTATATAAGTTGATACTGACTGCGCTTATGCGTTTTAGAAAGGACCTAACATCACCACACTTACCGCAACGTTTCCTAAAATTACAAACTCTCCTTGAATGCTCGTTCTTACATCATGAGATATAAGGAGTGTCTATGTATCGTATTAATACATGAATTTAATTACATATTTAATTATATACATATATAGATAATACAAACACACGTGTGTGTGTGTCTTTCTGTATGCGTATAATATATATGTATGTATATATATATATATATATATATATATATATATATATATATATATATATATATATATATATATATATATATATGTATATATGTGTGTGTGTGTGTATGTGTGTGTGTGTGTGTGTGTGTGTGTGTGTGTTTGTATGTATGTATGCATGAATATTTGTGTGCGCGTCTGTATACATACATTTCTATGCGCGTGCTTATCTAAAATGGCGTAGAAGAAATCAATAGCCACTTAACCACTTCAATGTAGAAGACGGTTTACTCTAGTCTTAATTTCAAATTGGAAGAAATAATTACAGTCTCCAGGCTAAGTCTCGGATAAATCAGCATTTGTACCTTAGATATTGGTGAAATGTTGGAACGGATCTCTATGTGTAATTTGAATTTAAACATCCACTTATTAGATTGATACACAAGGGTGCTTTGTTGGTAATGTGGAAGTTATTAGGTACACATTTTTTTTTAGCTTGATGACCTGGTTAGCTAGCCTCGATCAGGATTAAGAGATATGATTCTAAACATCAATTGATAGTCATTCATCGTCTCCCTGTTTCCTCTTTTCAACTATTTGCATTTACGTTTGTAATAACTACTGACGTTCTAGTAATATTGAGATGTAGAACCATTTAATGTTTACAGTTTTACTAGCATACATTTATACGTTGTATATATGTATGAAAAGAGAGAGGGAGAAAGAGATATATATATATATAGATAGATAGATAGATAGATAGATAGAGAGAGATAGATAGAGAGAGAGAGAGAGAGAGAGAGAGAGAGAGAGAGAGATAGAGAGAGAGAGAGAGAGAGAGATAGATAGAGAGAGAGAGAGAGAGAGAGAGAGAGAAAGAGAGAGAGATTATGCGCAGAGATCAATTCCAATGATTGAAACAGAAAAGCTCCCAAATATTTGTTTCAAATTTGGGCACAAGGCCAACAATTTCGGGGTAGAGGCTAAATCGATTACATCGACCACAGCGTTCAGCTGGTACTTATTTTATTGACTCCGAAATGATGAAAAGGAAAGTCAATCTCAGTGGAAATTGAATTGGAAACGTGAGAATCCTGCTAAGCATCTTACCCGGCATGCTAACGATTCTACCGGCTCGTCGCCCTAAAATTCCCAAATATTGGCACAAAATTCGTTTATCATCTGTTGCATGAGATTAACACGGTTTCTGTGCATTTAAAAGCAAAATCGTTAGTTTTATGGTGTCGGTAGGTTTAGATAAACATGCTTCTAGATATCAGTGTAGTCAAGGGAAAATAATAACAAAGAATTTGGGCAACGAGATTAATTGCAGCGTTTTAATTACTATTACAACAAAGCACGGTGACCATTTTTTTTGAAGAATTTCAAAAAATTTGTATGCCAAATATTTAAATCTGTCAACAAAAGTAATTGGTGACGGAAAATAATTAACTCTTCCATGTGTGACAACAGGATAAGGAATATTTAAATAGTCAATGAATTAAACGAAACAAACGAAACGGAAAGAGTTGTGAATTGTTGGACGCTGATTCTTCAGCTCATCGAATCAAAAGAAGGATAGTAAAAAACAAAATGTGTCATAACATAATACATAGATGCTCTAGCACACATACATATATGTGCATAGACACATAAACACACACTGCGCTTGTTATTTGTCGATTGATTCATACTTATTGCAAAATCAATTGCGATGGGCAGAGCAGCTTGTATGTAAAACAAGAGACCGTCCAAGCAATAAATTCCGGGTGAGTGACAACTTGAAGAGAGAGAGAGAGAGAGAGAGAGAGAGAGAGAGAGAGAGAGAGAGAGAGAGAGAGAGAGAGAGAGAGAGAGAGAGAGAGAGAGAGAGAGTTAGAGAGAGAGAGAGAGAGAGAGAGAGAGAGAGAGAGAGAGAGAGAGAGAGAGAGAGAGAGAGAGAGAAAGAAACAGAGAGAGCGAGAGAGAGAGAGAGAGAGAGTGAGAGAGTGAGAGAGTGAGAGAAAAAGAAAAAAATGATCATAGCATAAGCCAAAGATATTGTACAAGGACTTTATTTAGATGTTCAGATGTTCTTGTCATGGAAAACAAATCGACTGACAGAAATGAAAGCCTGCTGAACTAAATCGTACTTTGAGAAAGGAAAGTACCATAGATGAAGCAGAAGAAATTAAAAGTTGGAAATGTGGTCTTTTTGACAGCTATCTCCTAGGCTTTATATGCCCCATGAGGTCTCATTAATTTGCGAAATCAACACATATCTAACAATGGTTTTCCACCATTTTTAATGTTAAAATCATCTGTTATTTGGAAAAGGCTCGTGTAAGACGTATAATATTTCTTTAGCGCAAGTAATATTTATAATCTCTGTGAGAACTTTGAATCTCACCTGTGACATTTTTGAAGACATGCAGGTTCACCTCAGTTTTAAAACTCATCTCAGGGTACACAGACGTAATGGAGGTTATCGAGATGCTGAACATTAAGGCCGCTTTCTTTTGGCGAAACACACACACACACACACACACACACACACACACACACACACACACACACACACCACAAACTTATAATGTAGGCAGCTGTAAGCAATGTGTACCAAAAAGGAAAATTATAACCGTCATTAAATGTGACTCAGTGTGTTAGAAACGCCTACGTTGCTAGCAATAAGAGCTAAACGCTCTAATGCTGCAATCAAAGTACATAATTGTATACGTACATACTGACAGACCGTAATCACCCGAAAAGAAGCGGTCGATATATTCACACATTGATCGGTCAATTTCGTCTTTGTTGCTGTAGCCTCTTCAGTGAGATCAGCCCGACTGGGATGTTCTCAGACGAAGATCACTGCCAGCATATATGTCTGCACCATAGAAATCTAGGGATGATTTAGTGAATCGCTAATTTGTATACAAAAAATCAATGTAGGCAAATGTAAGCAATGTGTACCAAAGTATTTATATATATGATGGCTTTCCACTGTACACATGTGGTTGAGAAGGATAATCACTGACATTTGCGTAGGCAAAACACAAGCAACGCTGGTGCAAAAGGGCATTCTACCTGCGTCGGTTTCACACGAGTTCATGCCTGTAGCTTCCATGCCCGCTGTAGTGCTTTCCCACTTGACCGGACATCGGATAGTCGTCTCGCCGGTGATTGTACAACCTAAAGTTTTAGGTCCTATCAGGCTTGCACAATACCGCGGAAGTCCTCGTTAGCTTACTGACTAGAACCAAAGACAGGCTAGGGCAAGGTATCCTGTGTCAATATGGGTTGCAGACTCAGGGATCTGGGGACGCCAATATATCAAGCGAATGATGAATGCCATTCTCTGCATATCTGCTTTTATATGGGAATTACCTTCGTCTAGAGCCATGTATTAACGAAATGTCAGGGGCACATATTCCCCAGTGATTTTTGGCTGAGGGACTGTGTTATTGCTAGAGAGTCGTTGAACGTACACTGGGTTCATCAGAACTTTTGACAAGTCATGTTTGCAGACATGGTAGGTTTCTAGGAACCCTCCACCAGCACGCCTAGTGAGATTGCTGACTTTGTCTCCGACGACCCGGCCTTTAAACAGATTGTACTTGATTACGGGTTACAAGTAGCACCCATGAGAGACCTTACGGGTGACAGGATATACATACATACATACATACATACATATATATATATATATATATATATATATATATATATATATATATATATATACATACATACGTACATGTGCATACGTATACATACATACATACATGAACATAAAGGTAAATACACATATGCAAATATATCTTTAAATTACTCGTCTGTATTCCTGTGCGTCTATGTATATAAGTTTACTGGTTAAAATAAGCTTACGTCATCTACATACACACTAATATACATGTATTCTTGCTTAGAATTTCTATTGTGAACACATATGAGATGAAATTTCCCTATAACAAGTACTTTACGTGGATACCTATTTTCATATTTAGTCATCATTTGAAGAACATTCGTATTTGAACGGTATAACAATTATTTTGTGCCTTTTTACATTTCATATTGACATTTATGTTCAAATACTACTTTGGCGATACGAAATCCCTCCGAGGTCTAAAATTATTAGATTTAATTAGATATTTGATTTCGCTGCTGTCATGTCTGACTGTGCCGATCGATTACTAGGTGTGTTTGAACTGTGACCATTCTGTCAATACTTGGCCATGTATATATATATATATATATATATATATATATATATATATATATATATATGCGCGCGTGTGTGTGTGTGTGTGTGTGTGTGTGTGTGCGTGTGTGTGTGTGTGTGTGCTTCTATATGTATGTATATGTATGCATGCATATATATATATATATATATATATATATATACATATAATTTTGTACGAAGTGATATTCTACTTAAGAGAAATGGAACCGTTATTTCTTGCATGTCAAGCAAAAAAGATTCCTTCGTTGTCTGATAAATATTTAAGGTTATACGTGATGAAGCGAAGAGCTACCTTCAGAGAATCACCCTTTACCGTCATGCATTGTATTCCAGTATTCTTTCAATGAGCAGCACTTATATCACCATTATTTTATTTATAAGCATTTCAGTGAGAAATTTTGGTCAATCAGATATACATAGCAGTCAAATTGTTTTAAACTCATATTCTTAAGAAAAAGAAAAATGAAAAAAGCTAATGATAATATTCTGCTGTTTTAAAAAAAAGACCATAACTTACTTATTAAATTACTGTGATAAATTACTGGACAGTAAAATACAGTATAATTAACAGTAATTCACACCAGATAGATTACTGTATAAGCCCCTGAGTATTCCTCACACACTTGTACTCTTACATTCCTTCTCAGTCTGAATAAACATGGTAAATATGTGACACGGCAAGATATTTGAATTATGGGAACACTCTATTCGACGGACTTCCATACTGTTTCCGTGAACACAATTTTACTGAAATGTTTCTGGTAGAAATGAAGCACAACTACAGAATGGATCAACTACAACTGATAATTGCGAAGGTAAGATCAAAACAAGTTGACCATGCTTGCATTCTCCAAAATCTAAAGTATCACATTTTACTTTATACGTATCGGCCACACTGTGTTTTAAAACGAGGATGGAATTATTATGGGCGGAATGCATTTTACTCTAAGAAGATCCGACATGTGATTAAACAACATCAATGTCAATAGGGGAATAATCGTCATTTAACAACGAAACACAACTTATTTGAACCTGACCCGACTGCGATGTCATATCTTTATATTGAAAGTGTTATCCTAACCATCTTCATATTTATCTTAACATTATTACATTCTATCATTCCGTTAATCAACCACACCGTTCAGAAAAACCCAACAATTTAATATAAATTTGGTCATACGCATTTGTGTGTACACAGCACGACTTAGGTTAACATATAATGAATTCAGTCCAAACACACATTCATGTATATAAACATCTACACACACCATGGCTAAACACCACCTAAGCACACACAGTGACATATATGAACTGTGAAGACAAATACACACAGGCACCTAATATATATATATATATATATATATATATATATATATATATATATATATATATATATATATGCATAAATGTGCGCACACAGATACACACACATGTAGAGAGAGACGTATAGTTCGAGACAAGTCTGTGTGCTAATGACATCAAACTCCCGGGAATTATGGATGGTTGGTCATGCGTTTGATTAGCAAACAAAATTTCTCTTCACTAACGCACGTCTGATCTTCACTCAGTGATGCGTTGTGTTAACATACAGACACTGCCACCCTTACTACACCACCGTTTAAACGTGCAAGTCTATGGGTCCAACTGAATTTCGGTGAAAACCGGATTACAACCTATCTTCCGTTACGAATCGGAATGAATAAAAAATAATAATTAGATATTATTTATTTCATATCCTATAGAACTAAATATTAAATATTTATAAAAATATATTAATTCTTTATGAAAATTATATTATTCACTGTATTGAATTTCTAAACGCTTGCATTAATTTTTCAGACCCACTATTAACAATCACTTGTATCCATAAGTCGACGATCTGGTGAGACTATAGAGAAGAGACAATTACGAAAACTATTGTAGGCCAAGGTGCATGGGTAATCAGATCGTTTTGTAAACCCTCCTTTCAGATTTGATCTCACATTGAATCACATCATACTTTGCTTGTAGTTGAACTACAGACTAAGAATGGAATTTAGAATGTATGTACGCATCTGTATATGTATGTATGCATGTATGTATGTATGTATGCATGCATGTATGCATGTATATATATATATATATATATATATATATATATATATATATATATATATGTGTGTGTAAATAAAAGCGTAGACCCGAAACGTTAAAGACTTTTTCACTTCCCGAGCTACATCTGTTTGTTGTCTACACCACCTGTCTTCGTCTTTTGTTTTTTTTTGTGAATTCTCCCTAATATATATATATATATATATATATATATATATATATATATATATATATATATATATATATATATACATATACGTCTCAGTCACTAATACTTTAATACTCTGATAAGTAAAACATAAACGCACACATACAAAATGCTAACAAAGGACTCACTCGCTAATTTGAAGATAAATGCAGCTTAGTGAAGTTTCCATTTTCGCAGTTTATGACAATAAATATATTTAACAAGAATCAAAATGTTCATGCAATATTCTAGTTAGGAATTAGTGTCTGTTTTTGGGGTGGGTAGAACAACTTTCTACGAGAGAATAATAGGGTGATTAAATTCTCACAAATTACATTTAACTACTCAAACGAACGAACACGCGATATTCCATTGTACTATACTCATAATAAAAATGGTAAAAACATGAAACTAAAAACTCAATACTATTGATATTTTGTTTTTGGTGGGGGGGGGGGTGATTGGTCCAAACCTTTAAAACGGTTTGGTACATAATTGCTTTAGTATCCTGCTGTTATCCCTCTATAGCAACGACCAATTCACATATGACGATAAATGTTGTCATGTTTAACTTTGTGAAATAAACGCGTACACTTTTTGGGGAAGAAACATATCTAACCTAATTTTCCTGCGTACCTACAGTTATACATGCGAAATGGATCAGTGGGTATAATATTGCAGCAATATTTATAAAATGAAGTTGCAATGGACACGTTTTGCTGCGTCGATTGGCAATCTTCCCAGAGAAAAGTTTCATTGGACACTAATAGAAACACTTAAATCGAAGTCAGTCACAAATACTCATGAGCCCTTTGAGACTATCAGTGTTATGATATTTTATACACAAATATAAAATACTAACATTGCTTATTAAATATTAATTTCTTGACTAGTTACACGAATTTACACATCTGCTGCGCAGTATATTATTTGTAGCACACATTTTCCTCACTTTATCAGGGTCATTGAAATATTTATATATATTTGAAGGTCGCGTTCTACTATAACGTATGTAATAGTGAAAGCAGCTACAGAACGGAATACATTTTGATATTTTTTATTAAACCCGTCTCGGAATATTTTCTATGAAAACTCCATGTTATTTTACTATTAATGGATAAATCTTCGGATTGCCTTGATAAGTATAAGTTATTCGATTATGAAACGCTTCTTTTTGATTGAGATCATTGACTCTGCATGCCAGCTGGAACGCTTTGATTTTAATGGTTAGAAGATAAGTTTTAAAAAATTGCTTAACTTCCACAATTTTATTTACGTAATATAAAGAGAAATTGTGAATTAGATTTTATATCTCAAATTCGCTACGCAAAAATTTCAATGTTGGTGGGTAATTAAATTATTCTAATTGGCAATGAGAGATTTTTATAACTCAGTTTCACTTTCATAGAATCTTTAATGTTCATGGGTAGTGAAATTATTCTAATTGGCAATGGGAACTGCTTTGCAGATATCTTTCTGTCAACATTTTTTTTGCTTTAAATATACTGTAAACTTTCTGGTATAGAAAAGTCGCAGCTATTCGTGTAGTTAATTTAAAATATTCAATTTTAAATTTCAAATTTCAAAATTAACCTTGTGAATTACCTGAATATTATTGTGCTAATTGGATATCACGAAAGTACTAGAACTTAAATGGACTGCATCAAGCTATAGGATTTGAACTATGCGTACGTTTACGACTTCAGTTTGCTTATAAATTACACAAAACTGTGCACATATCAAGAACAAAACAATCCTATATTTACTTATATATTTGTTACTGTTTTTTATCATGTTAAAACTCAAAGTATCATTATTGCAGAGTGTTGCTGGATAGAGAATACTAATGTAATTGTAAATATTGTGCACAACTGATCATTTTTCATTCTATGAATGATAACATATATTTTAAGTACTGAAATTAAAGTGCAAATATAATGGGGAAAATGAAATGGAAAGTATAGAGAAAAGAGCGACAAACAATGAAGATTCCACTCAAGGAAATGGTTAATGGAAAATTTATTAACAAATAAAAATGACAGCAAATATAATAAGCGAGAAGACAATTTCTACTGCAGAGAAACGATGATATCGATTTCAGTTTTAATGGTTAAGAACATTGGTGGTTGGTGAGCGAAGCTAAGGATTAATTTAGGGTTTTCGTTTTAGTAATTGAATGCTATATACGCTGGCTATGGTGTTATCAATAATAAAACGCGATTCCCCTTTATTATAAAGGAAAATCAACAGGTCTGTGTTACTGCAGTTTGCATATAACATTTTACGGATATCTACTGATGTCCATTAGGAAATAAGTAACAATCTAACATCTAAAAGTTCCGGAGGTTATTTTGAATATTTTACGAGATTCACGCCGTTTTCTTTCATTGGAAATACATTAAAGAGCATTTATAATTTTAAAGTCATAGTATTTCACAAATACTATATGTTTATCAGTTAGGGAAAGGAAATATATCTTCAAATGTTTTCGTCAAACTTCTTTGTGGTGATAAAAGATCGTTCAATAGTAACATATGAATATAAAATAGATAATTGCATCGTTAGATTTCATGAAAAACGTGAATAATGACATCACCAATTAAGTACCAGTAATACACTTGCTTATAGAGACTCGTATGAGGTTGGCCTGGCTCCAAGAATTAACCGGAATATCTTCATAAGATTGTTTCATGGATTTAAAAAATGACGTACACATAGGTTCTGTAGTTCTTGATTTATAACATCTAACAAGAAACACAAGATTCTCACGTCTGAAAGACCTTTAATCTAAAGCCATCTCAACCAAAACTGAAATGTGGCTAAGCAAAAACAACATTCTCATCACCTACTCTTATTATAAGAGGTCGAAAGTTGGCGAACTGAGACAATCGTTAGCACGCCGGACATAATGCTTCGTGGCATTTCGTCAGTCTTTACTATCTGAATTCAAATTCCACCGCAGTAGACATTGCCTTTCATCCTTCGAGGTGGATAAAATATATATCACTTGAGCACTGGGGTAGACTAGCCCTCTCACCACAAAATTTTAGACTTTCTTCTTATAAGAGAAAGAATTATAGGTTGTCGAAGAATAGTAAGCATTGTATGCTTATATTGACGAAAAGAATTAGTGAGTAGTTAGCTTGAAGCATTGTAGTACCGAAGAAGGAAAAGAAAAGAGAAAATGCCAAAGCTTCTAACAGTGCAGGAAGTTTTACAAAAACCTTTATATTTCAGGCGCAAAAGCCTATCTTCAGAAGGGAGCAGTCTGGGAAATGACCAGTTACACCGATATCATCAGCTTACTGAAACTCTTCAGCGTTGAAAAGTTATGAATATAACAGAACACGTTATGATTATTGATTTCTTTTGTATTGAACTCATCAAATTAATTTTATAACAAGAATTTGCTTTTCAAAACTAAAATAGTGGTTTCAAATTCTGGCGCAAGGCCAGCAATATCGAGGTGGGAGATAAGTCAATTACATCGATGCCAGTGCTCAACTAATATTTATCTTATTGACCCCAAAAGATGAAAGGCAAAGTTGACCTCAGTGGAATTTGAACTCGAAAGAAATGCCGCTATGCGTTTCTTTGGGGGCCGTACCGATTCTGCCATTTCGACCCCTACTAAACAAAAATATTAAAATGTCTATTATCAAAATGTGAAGATTAAGAGTTTGTTCGTATCTTCGTTGACGATTATGCAGAAAAGGAAGTAAATTTCCAAAAGTTGCAGTTTCCATTATACAGTATGAGCAAAACATGTCACGTAGGATTTGAGTTTAAGGCGAACTAAAAACGTAATGGAAGAGCAGCTTTTTCATGAATAACTGCACAAAAGAAGAAACATGTATTAGAAATAAAGGGTCTGTGGGCGAGTGCTGCCGCTGTGTTACTTATAAAATTTGTATTCATCAGCAGAATAATGTAGTTGTTTTGGATTGACTTAAATTTATTGCCTGTTTGTAGAAGCATACCTTGTTACTTTAAGTGCCATCATATGTTTAGAGGTGACGTGGTTTCTAGCTGCGAATACGGAACCCAGCTGCCGATATCTCAACATGTAAAATTTATACAGTTATTATGAAATAATAACAATGCTTATGAGGTTACTATTCTTTCATATGTGATTACTTGGTCATTTTCTTGGTTATTTGTTCTGACTTGAAAAGCTGTAGAGTTAGAACTCGATACACAAGATACCATGTATTTACGTGAAAAAATGCAAGCTTTCCAAATTCTCTGTCGGTCATGGAAGCAGAGGTTTCATATCTCTAACGGTCATAGAAGCAAAGGGGATCGTATGCAAATGAAGGGAGTGAGAGATATTAAGATGAATAGGGTTGTAAATAACAGGAATTGTTTGTCAGGCCATGAATTTGTAAAGCTAAAAATTGTTTAGAAGAGTTCTTCAACCATTTGGACACAACACATATTAACAAATATGTGTCGAAAAGAATCACTTAACTCCTGTTGCAATGAAAGCATACTTCTAGTATAAAATAAGAAATAATACTATAGTCCACGCGGGATTTTACTAACGTAATCATACTTTTATATTATAAGCGTACACACGGCATCCGTACATGCACACTATCCAGAGAGTAAAACTCAGACAGTGCGTGTAACACTTTCTATGAGAGGCCTTTTTACAGAACTAACAAAATACTCATTCTGTTTGCCGTAGATTTTCACAAGTTCTGTTTGATGAATACACACAGATTTAAATGTTAACTGCATAGCACAATGGCTTATTGTGTTCATAATCTATCACAATAATTTATGCAAGAAAAACAAATTATTTAAAGATTTCAACAATACATCACTTGAGTTTTCCTTTACATTCTAACATAGCGTGGTTCCTATTACTCGCATGGCATGTTCTCCTTCTTACCCTATCAGCCTATCTATATTATGTTTTGCCTAAGATATTTAAAGTTTATTAACAATTGATGTTATTTTATTACGTGCGTACCGCTCGAATGGTTCGGAGAAAGCTGTGTATACATAAACAATGAGCAGGGGACCACTAATAATAAATAGGCCAACAAACATCGAATAAATACATTGGAAATATCTCTAAAGATACAAACATAACAAAGAATAATGAAACTGAATCCAGTTGCTACTAAAAAAATAATATACTAACATATTCCAACTTTGCACTTTTTTCGTGTCTCCCGTGTTCATATTTAACTGGCAAGTTAAACCAGAATATGCTTGGATAAAAATGCTATTACAGAATAATCCCTAATCATTTGTACATACTCACGCAACAAACGTATGTAGCAAATGTTTTTAGCAAATGAAAAACAAATTGGAGGACTGTTACACGTGGTTCCTTGCTGATGGAATTATTTTTGTATGAAATATCAATGTATTGCTTGAGAGACAAATTAATAAACACTGTTAATATCATGTTACATAAAGAAAGAAAAGTAGTAGAATTCGATTAAACGCAGACTTACACTTACTAATGAGTTAATGAACTAAGTAGAGTAAAACACACACAAATCAAAAGAATGATTAAGAAGAAATATTATTGATGTATTTATTATACTAATACTTAAAGCAGAATAAATGTAAAAACAAAAAAAAATAATTAGTACAATCTAAAAGGAATCAATACTATTACAATATTCTCAAGTAGACGCTGTTGCTATATAGTCGCGATATTCTCAACTAGACGCTGATTAAATTAACAAGAGTAGACAAAGAATCAAGGAACACAGCCGCAGTATTTAGAATACGCCATCGAAAATACTACACAGAAATATTATAAGGTAAGGGATTTCTGTAACTTTATATACTTTTTTTATTAAATAATAATAATAATAATGATGATAATAATAAAAATATCAACGACAGAAAAACTTTCAAAATACAAAGACCTGGAAATAGAGGTAACTCGAATGTGGAACGTAAAAGCAGAAACAATTCCTATCATAGTAGGCGCCTTAGGTATGATAAAAAATTATTCAGACAAATACATAACAAAAACACCAGGACTTACAAATATATATAACATGCAGAAAATTGCACTACTGTACACTGCACACATCCTACGCAAAACTACAGTAACCATAAGAGCATCACGGCAAACCACAGCACATACCCAAGGGAAACAGAGCTGCGTTCGCTAGTGAAGTGAAAGCACGTTATAAAAATAAAACTACTGAATAATAATAAGAAAAATAATAGAGCAAAAAAATGGTACGAACATAAACCCGAAGGCATCATCGAAAATGATAATGCAAAGATCTTATGGGATTGTATGATACTGTGCGACCATGAGACAGAGAATAAGAAGCCAGACATAGTGTTAATTGAGACAGAAAGCAAACGATGCTGGATCATAGATATAGCATGCCCAGCTGACAATAGGGTATGCGATAAGGAAGAAAGAAATGTCGATAGTCATGACAGGTTAGCTGGGGAAGTTAGATGATGAAAAATGTGGTAGTAGTATCAATAAGTGTCGGAGCCCAGGGAACAGAGAGTAAAAATCTTAAGGAATACGTGGAACAAATAGGGGCAACAATAAGGGTGCAGCACTTGCAGAAAACATCACTGCTTGGAACCGCTCGAATAATCCGGATGGTACTCGAAAAATAAGGGTGGGGGGTACCTTAGTTCGCTGGCAGTAAACAGCTGGCACCGTAGAACCTGTGTAAAGACAATAAATAATAATTATAATAACAATAACAGCAACAACAACAACAACAACAAAAATAACAACAACAATAATAATAATAAGCATACCATGTGACCATAATTTCTTGGCAAAATTTGACAACCTCAAAAATTAGAAAGATTTGCTAATCGAAGTCGAGATG